>NW_003852402.1:21772096-21820393 GCF_000181295.1 Otolemur garnettii
CTGTCGCGTCACAGCTCACAGCAACCTCAACCTCTTGGGCTTAAGCGATTCTCTTGCCTCAGCCTCCCAAGCAGCTAGGACTACAGGTGCCCGCCACAACACCCAGCTATTTTTCGGTTGTAGTTGTTGTTTGGCAGGCCCAAACCTGCCTGGATTCGAACCTGCCAGCTTCAGTGTATGTGGCTGGTGCCTAACCACTGAGCTACAGGCACTGAGCTTATACTAAAGTCTTAATGTTTAGAAACTTGCTTTCATTACCCAACATAAGACTAAATAGAGCATTGTTGAGATCATTAGTTCTCACTCAAGGTGTCAGCTCTATGTCTTCACTGGTAAACACATTTCTCAGAAAGCACAGGAAATACTCTGAGGCCATTTCTTGTATTAAGAAGGCAGGAACAGGCAGTGCCTGTGGCTCAGAGGAGTAGGGTGCCGGCAACTGTATTTCAAATATAAGGCAAATTTTTCCATGTTCAGGATGCCTCTAAGATTTTAAAACATTAACTGAACTCCATCCAACGTGCATGTGTACACTGAAAGTACCTAAATGGGCTTATTCATTCATACACATTTGAGCCCCTTGTGTGTCTGCCACTGAGACTACAGGGAAGATTAGGTAATACCCCTGAAGGAACTCACAATCTCATGAAAGAAAAAAAGGAAATTAGAATGTGAATGTCCAACGTGTAAAAACAGAGACACAAGTAATTTAGAGCTCACAGAAGACGGGTAATGATTATCAAGCTTCTATACTGACAAAAGAAAAATGAATTGTTAGGTTATGCCCAGTAACTGCTAAGCAAATGGTCAGTCTTTGGTCTTCTGAAACCAATTTCCAACTTTACCTAACCCTATTAAACTTAAATACGTAAATTTTAAACACATCTTAGAACTGCACAAAATGAAATAGAATTCTAAAAGTGTTGCACTTTTTGCAACCATATCAAATGTTAAGTCAAAACTCTTCATTGATATAAAATTTTAAAAAGTACACTAAGTTCGTCCAAGAAAACCTCAATAGTTTTCTACTAACTCATTCAGATAATTTCTCTTCCTGGTACAGGAGCAGCATAGCTATCAAATATTCCACGTCCCTCGAATTCTCAGACCCTGCATCTGCTACTGAGCTTCCAAGGAACCTGGCCGCGGCAGAAAAGCAAGCAGGTAAACTTACCCAAACCTTGGCGCCGAGGTCTTACCTGGAAGAGCGTCCCCGCGGGGACAGACTGAGAAATCAAGGCCGATTGGAGGGAATGGCACAGTGGCTTTGGACATGGAATTCAGGTTCTCCGTGTGCCCTGTGCTCCAGGGCAAGTCCCCGTCTCACAAGCGCCTCGCCTGGGTCTCCGTAGCACGGGGACACAGGAAGACCCCCGGGGACCTTGGAGGGGAGGGGAGGTAGGCGTCTACACCGCAGCCGGACCCCACAGCCCGGCGTGCCGAGGGGAGGCCCGGCCAGCGGGCCGCCCTCCCGTGGCCCCTGCCCCTGGACACAAAGGGAAGCGGGCCGCTGGGCCTGGCACTCCGTCCCCCGGCGGCGGCTGCACCCCCAGGAGCCACTCCGGACGCCGCCGCGGCTAGTTCAAGTCTTGGCGGGTCGCTGATGGCCCAGACTCCTCGCCTCTGGTTCCCTCGCCCCTTCAACCCAGAGAGCAAACATTAGCGCCTCCTTCTTATCTCCTCCGGTCCGCCTCAGGACTACGGAGCAGTCAAACCCCGCCCCGCCCCGCCCGCCCGGCCGCCCGCCCGGCCGGCCGGCTCACCCCTCCCGCCCAGCTAGCCCTTCCCGGACAGCGCGTGCCCGCGCATGCAAATAAACACACCCCTCTGAACCTCTAGGGGCAGCCACCGCCGCGCGCGCTCCCGCCCTCGTCGTGCCCGCGCGCGTATGGGGAAGTGCCCGCCCGCCCCGCGGCAGGGGGCGGGGCTAAAGCTCAGGGACGCGCCGCGTTCCTATGAGGGAAGGGCTGGGGCGGTGGCGCATTCGACGTGGCGCGGGCGCGCGCGGCCCCGTCCTGCCTCGGAACCGCGCTTCCCAGCCGCCTGCGCGCTCCCGGGAGTTTCAATTTCCGCGAGTTGCGTCAGTTTCAAAGAAAAAGTGGGTGGTTGAGTAGGAGTCCGCAGCAACTGAAGGGCCCAGCGAACGGTGGCTGAGGCTCTGTGAAGCAGCGGGAAGGGCCGGTAGAAGAAGGGGTTGGTTTCTGGGCGGCGCCAAGTCTATGAGGGGGCGCGGTCACGGCCGAGGCTGCCCGGGGACGCCTAGGCGGCCACGTCCCCCTCCCTCTGAGTGTGTAGTGCTTAGGACCTCTAGATATGTCCGAGGTGAAGAGTCGGAAGAAGTCGGGACCCAAGGGAACCCCAGCGGAGCCGGGGAAGCGGAATGAGGGCGGAAAGAGCCCGGAGGTCCGGGGCGGCGGAGGGGGGTGCTGGGCGGACCCCCGAACGGGCCTGAGCCTGCTGTCGCTGGGGACGTGCCTGGGCCTGGCCTGGTAAGTGGACGCGAGGCCTCCCGGCGTGGCCGGCCTGCTGTGCGACCTGCTCCTCAGGTTCCCACCCGGTCGGGCATCCCGCTAACCTCCAACCCCCAGACTTGTGGCTTCTGTTTGTTACTTTGCTACGATCCCAGAGGAAGGACGCAGCCCAACTTTTTGTTATTGGCTCGTTTCTGATCACTCATTCGTTCTCGGTATCAGTAGCATGACCCTATCGCTCAACTGTACTAACACTAAGGGGTTGGTATGGGAGCAAGTCATCCATTTCTTAAGAGCTGCGGAGTCGACCACGCTTTCTGAAACACCTACTACGCGCCGGGAGCTTCCACGTTAAGAAACCGTTGCTTCCTGTCTGCTGTGCAGTTTTTGGAGACAAATTTGCCCCCATCACACTTGCCTAATGAAGCAACTTTAATTAAAAGAGTTCATTATGATCTCAAAGCAGTGTTATATGTAATAATAGCAAAGTTTGGAGGATTTCTTACATTTTGTTGTTTATGCGCTATGAATTTCAGGTCTTTTCCTGAGTTACAGATTGAACTTTAATATTGTCAAGCTACAAAAGTATAGAGCTTGGGTTCACTTAATAGCTAAACAGTTTTTAAACTAAGGAAATAGAAATTTACTTGGTATTATAGGAAACGTGAATATTAGAAATAACTTTAAAACTAACTTAATGGCCGGGGGCCGGTGACTCATGCCTTTGGGAAGCCAAGCTGGGAGGATCACTTGAGGCCAGGATTCAAGACCAGCCTGGGCAACATAGCAAGACCCCATATCTAAGAAAAAGAAAAATTAGTCAGGTATGGTGGCACACTCTACTGGAGAGGCTGAGGCAGGCGGCTCACTTCACCCAAGGAGTTTGAGGTTGCTGTGAGCTGGGCTAAGGCCACAGCACTCTAGCCTGAGCAACACAGTGAGACCTGTCTCAAAAAAAAAAAAAAAAATTTATTTTCCTCATTTTCTTAAGGAATAACCTATGTCATTATTTTAATAACAACACTGTCATTTTAATAGAATTGTTCTCCATTTTCCACCAATTTGTAAAGTACTTAATAAGATAATTTGTCAATGTTCCAGAGTAATGGAATTCTAGAAGAAATCTTGGAAGTCTAGTGCATTTTTGAAACTAGTGCATTTGGAATTATACTTAACTGGTGACTCATCCCAAGTCGTGTGGTTTTCAAACTTAACAAAAGATTTGTTATAATAAAATGAAATATTGATTATTAAATGCTCTTTTCAAACAAGGTAGTTATTTTAATAATATGGGATTGGGATGTTTTAATTTTGATCTGAAGAGAGTAAGTGTACTGAATTTACTGTTGTAAACAAACTGCTCTCATGTCTTAAAATGCATGACCTAATACCTTTTTGTATTGGGGAGTTAGTTACGGTCCTGGGAGAAAGTTCTACTAGGAAAGTAAATTTTAAGGGAATAAACCTTGAAAAGTAGATGCTTCAACTCAGGAATTTACTGTTACTGAATGTCTTTGGAAAATGATAAAATAATACTAAATCAAAAATTATTTTTTAGGCCAGGACTGGTGTCTCATGCCTATAATCCCAGCACTCTGGGAGGCTGAGGCGGGTGCCTTGCTTGTGCTCAAGTTTGAAATCAGCCTGAGCAAGAGTGAGACCCCATCTCTACTAAAAATAGAAAAATTAGCCAGGCATTGTGGTTAAGTGCCTGTAGTGCCAGCTATTTGGAAGGCGGAGGCAAGGGGACTACCTGAGCCCAAGAGTTTGATGTTGCTGTGAGCTATGACACCACAACACTCCACCCAGGGTGATAGAGGGAGACTCTATCTCAAAAAAATACATATTTTTTTAAACAGGTGGATTCTATACTTGTTATTAAAATATTTAACTCTTAATTGGTCTTGTGAAATCTTTTGCTACAGAAAACATATGTCCCTACGTGTATACACTTAAACACTGTTTATCCATCCTCTTACTATTGTTTGATTAAGTTGGGAGAAAAAAATCTGAACTCTTCCACTGCCCAAGGAGGATTTCAAGGCACCTCGCTCTATCAGTATCTTCATACCCTTCATATTTGGATCCTTGTTTGGAAAGAAAACAGAAATAATACATAAAAACTTTGAAGTGTGTTACTTCAGTATCTTCTCTTTGCTACATAAAGTCCTAATATATCATCCTGTGTCAACTTGACAATAAATATCATCTCTAACAGTTGTCCAGAGCTATATGGCATGAATGTGTCATATAAGGTGTTGTGAAAAATGTTCAGATAGGATTGAAGAGATTTTACTTTCAGAAAGTTATAGGGCCACGCACAATGGCTGACGCCTGTAATCCTAACCCTCTAAGACGCTAAGGTGGGTAGATGGCTTGAGCTCAGGGGTTTGAGACCAGCCTGAACAAAAGGGAGACCCCATCTCTAAAACCTAGTTGGGCCTTGTGGTGGTTACCTGTAGTCCCAGATACTTGGGAGGCTGAGGCAAGAGGATCGCTTAAGCCCAACAGTTTGAGATTATTGTGAGCTCTGACGGCGGGGCATTCTACCGAGGGCAACAAAATGAGACTTTTGTCTTCAAAAAAAAAAAAAAAGTAAGTTAAAAAGTTGTGAAGTTACTGAACAAGACGGAAAATTTTTGGCACAAGGTTATTATATAATATTAATCAACTGGAAATTCCATGTAAAAATTTTAAGATCCTTCTAGAAATTCCAACAGATTTTTAAATTGCTTTGGTAAAAGTTTTATATAGCATTTGTGATAATTATGTTCAAGAAGCTCTTGGAAGTCATGACTCCAGTTTTTTTCTGTATTATCCAATATAACTTTCTCTATAGGCTCGGCGCCTATAGCTCAACCGGCTAAGGCGCCAGCCACGTACACCTAAGGTGGTGGGTTCGAATCCCCAGCCCGGACCCGCCAAACAACAATGACGGCTGCAACCAAAAAATGGCCGGGCGTTGTGGCGGGCGCCTGTGGTCCCAGCTACTTGGGAGGCGGAGGCAGGAGACTCGCTTGAGCCCAGGACTTGGAGGTTGCTGTGAGCTGTAATGCCACGGCACTCTACCCAGGGGGACAGCTTGAGACTCTGTCTCAAAAAAAAAAAAAAAATAAATAACTTTCTCTATAAATCATCTATACTATAAAATCTTGGTTAACTCCATTTCTAGCTTTTTTCTGTTAGAATTGTATCTAAAAGACAGGGTTATACTTTAAATGCCCTGCTTTTAAAAAATGGCATATGGTCAATATTTTCCTGAACGTTAGGTATAGTGCTAAAAAAAAAGAGGCTGTAGCCGACTATAAAGTAGGCTAAATGAGAACTGATCTTAATAGTGGCCTTGGAACTTCCTTTTTTGCAGAAGGTCCACACCAACAGCTTCCTTTGGTTATTTGCCTCTTTTCATTATGAAATTGAAATAGAGGAAATCCTGTATTTATAACTCTTCAATCAGCTCTCACCAGTAGCAGACCATATTGCTCAAGGAAAGGAGAAGCTGGAGCTAAGCTTCTGTAATTATAAGAAACACCCTTAACAACTCTGTAATGTAACACCTTAGTCATAGGGCATGGGGAAGGGATTCGGCTGTCCACGGGATCACGGGATCACGTCTGTAAGTACCCGCAGGAGAGGGGAGTGGGGAGCGTGCATGCTGTTCTTTCACGGACTTCGCTCCCTTCTCCTGCTCGCAGGGCGTCTGCCGCCATCGCTCAAAGAAGACTCCTAAGATTTACTCTGTTTCTCTCCCTTCTGCTAAGGCGAATAGGCCTCAGGCACGTAAAGGTAATTGTTCCCAAGCAAGATAGCATAGAGCCAGGGCAAGACCTGGCCAGTCCCGCAGACAGTCACCAACTAAGGATCCCAAAGGAGCTGTGTGGAGGCGACACACACTGATTATGCATTCCTTATCTAATAACTTTCACAAAGTTTTACCTATGTGATACGGTAGAAGAGGTCCCAAAACAGGGTAAGAGAGTCCTTGTCCTTTAGCGACGTGCAATCTGTTCTATCCTCCATTTATTATAAACCCAACCTGGGTTATGGTTAGTGTTCAAAGAGGAAAAGTCGTGGGGTTTCTATCAAGTGCAAATAGAAGAGAACTCTGCTGCTTTGTACAACCAAAGGAGGGATGGACTAGCAGCTGCACATAGTCCAAAATAAAGGCTGAATGTGGCTCAAGCGCCTAAGGCGCCAGCCACATACACCTGACCTGTTAGGGTTCGAATACAGCCCGGGCCGCCAAACAACAATGACGGCTACAACCAAAAAACAGCCGGGAGTTGTGGTGGGCGCCAGTGGTCCCAGCTACTTGGGAGGTGGAGGCAGGAGAATCGCTTGAGCCCAGGAGTTGGAGGTTGCCGTGAGCTGTGATGCCACCGGAACTCTACCCAGGGTGACAGCTTGAGGCTCTGTCGCAAAAAGAAAGGGTGACGGTATTTGGAACCTGCTTAATCTCTTCCAACAACCCTATAAAGTATGAAGCATTATCCTCCCATTACAGGTGAGGAAACAATAGTAACTTATTTAACTTGCCCAAGGTGGTTATACAGCTAGTAAATGACAGAGCCAAGGGAGTCCGACTACCCGCTCAAACAATATGTTGGGTCCCTTTGACAGTAATCCAAAAACAAAAAACCCAAGATCCTCAATACAGAAACCCCTGGTCCTTATAGTCCTTTTCTTCCTTCTACTAGAAGCGGTACCCCTTAGCGCACTCTTTCTTTTGTCTTTTGCCCTCATCTCAGGGGGAAGACTGGAAACGGCTCCTATTAGAATATGCCTCTGACTCCTAAAAAGGAAATAAAGCGCCTTAGGCACTAACACGGATGCTGATTTGAAAACTTGGATCTTCTTCCTTAATGTTAAATCAATTACTATTTATAGAACACTTAGAATATGCCTGGCACATATGAGAGAAAAATACGTTTTAACTCATCAGCACCAGAGTCCACTGCAGTTTTGTTTTTTGTTTTTGAGACAGTCACTATGTCACCCTGGGTAGAGTGCCGTGGCGTCACAGCTCATTGCAACCTCAAACTCTTGGGCTTAAGTGATTCTCTTGCCTCAGCCTCCCAAGTAGCTGGGACTACGGGTGCCCGGCTATTTTTTGTTGCTGTTGTAGTTGTCATTGAGCCCACCAGCCCTGGTGCATGTGGCAGATGCCCTAACCACTGAGCTATGGGCACAGAGCCACCACTTCTTTTTTTTTTTTTTTTTTGTCACAAGCACTGTCACATTTGTGCATATCTTTTTCTTGTGTGCACCATTCTTACATAGGAAGGGTAATTTTTTTTTAATTTCAGTGAAAGGTAAACATTAAAAAAAAATCAGAAATGATCCACTGACCTGACATGGTTTTCTTCAAGCTTTTATGTAATGGTTAGGTAGGCAACATGAAAAATATGTAATAAAATCAAAAGTCACGTAACGTGGTTTCTGTAGTAGATCAACTTTCACACAAAAGTCTCCTTTATAATAATTTCATTGTGAATAAACTTGCTGATCAAAAGTATAAGTTCATGATGTGATGTTATGGAGTAACAGATCTTAAAACTAGTCCCAATAACTCTTTTCAGGCTGATCTCTCTCTCTTTGGTCTCTATCTGCTGGTCAGATACACCTATACTCTGAAGGAAAAAAATAATTCTTTTTTTTTTTTTAGAGACAGAGTCTCACTTTATCCCCCTTGGTAGAATGCTGTGACGTCACAGCTCACAGCAACCTCCAGCTCTTGGGCTTAGGTGATTCTTTGGCCTTAGCCTCCCGAATAGCTGAGACTATAGGTGCCCACCACAATGCCCAGCTATTTTTTTGTTGCATTTTGGCCGGGGCTGGGTTTGAACCCGCCACCCTCGGTATATGGGGCCGGTGCCCTACCCACTGAGCCACAAGCACCACCAGGAAAAAAATAACTCTTAAAAGCCAAAAATGAGACAGCAAATGAAAAAAGAATGATGTTGCTCTAGCTGCCATCTTGCGTCTCCACGTGTGTGCGCTTAAACAGCTGGTTTAAACCCAAGACCCCCAAAGCGCCAACCCTAGTCCCCCGTGCAGCCCCCTTTACGCTCCCACAAGATGAGAGAAACTATCATGAACCAAGAGAAACCACACTGCCGGCACAAGTGCACAGTGGTGGGAAAGGAACTGCTCTCAGAAAGAAGAAGGTGGTTCACAGAACAGCTACAGCAGATGATAAAAAACTTCAGTTCTCCTTAAAGAAGTTAGGGGTAAACAGTATCTCTGGTACTGAAGAGGCGAATATGTTTACAAACCAAGGAACAGTGACCCACTTTAACAACCCTCAAGTTCAGGCCTCTCTGGCAGCAAACACCTTCCCTTTACAGGCCAGGCTGAGACCACTCAGCTGATAGAAATGCTACCCAGCATCTTAAACCAGCTCGGCGCAGACAGTCTGACTAGCCTGGGGAGGCTGGCTGAAGCTCTGCCTGAACAATCTGTGGATGGAAAAGCACCACTTGCTACTGGAGAGGAGGATGGTGATGAAGTTCCAGATCCTGTGGAGACTTTTGATGAGGCTTCCAAGAATGAGGCAGACTGAACTGAGTCAACTTCTGACGAGGAAACTTGAAGAAGTTCCTGGGAGCTGCTATTTTATATTATGACCGCTTTTTAAAATTGTTTTTGTTTATGGATCTAATAACAATCTAGATCTCTAATATTTTTAAGCCGAACAGAAAAAAGAATTATGTTTACTCATCTATCTTTGAAAATTAGGATAATAGTGTTTTCTAATAACCTGAAGTTATAAAGGTATTAACTGGCACACAGGAAAAATGTCTATCTGGGCTAATTATGTAACCTGGAATTACAAGTATCTCATGTGATAGACATTAACCAGCATCATCAAAAGAAATTTCATTTCATCCAGCATTGGAAATATTTAATTACAAAGCAAAAAATCTGTTTTAGCCGTGGACGGTTTTTCAGCAACAGTCACCGTAATAATGCCACTTCTAAGTTCAAAACATCACCATTTTTGCAAGCGTGAAACGAAGCTCAGATGGCCACACTCAGAAAATTCTTTCATCTCTCCTTTAAGCTTTGGGATCTTTAAATATTTGCCTTCCTGTGGACATGGATTTTACAAAACATGGTCAATTAGTGCTTCTCGGCTTGGGTGTATACTCAGATTACTTGGGACACTCTTAAAATTTCCAATATCCAAGCCTCATTCCCACACCAATTAAGTGAGAATCTTTGCAGGTGAGACCCACACATAGCCTTTCTTAAAGCTACCAGATGAGTACAATATGCAGTGAACCTTCTAAATTACTGGGCTGGGTACTGTGATTTAGGCAGGCACTTCTCATGGTTATGCTCCATTGCTTTTTTGATGACTCAATATACAAAGAATTTCAACTCCTGTTTTTTCTGAGCCCGAATTATTGAGTTAAAGTAGATACACACAATGGTATTAGATTTCTTTTGTACTTGGTCATTTCAACTCCTGTACAAACAGATATTGATTTATTGTTTTATAGATCGGGGTGGCTTTTTTTAACGCTTCTGCTTTTTACTTTTTAGTAGATGAAGAATAAACTCCAATTTAGAATAACATCCAGACTTGGCACCCATAGCTCAGTGGTTAGGGCGCCAGCCACATACATTGGGGCTGGCGGGTTCAAACCAGCCAGTGCCTGCTAAACAACAATGACAACTACAACAAAAAAAAGTAGCCAGGCTTTGTGGCAGGCACCTGTAGTCCCAGCTATGTGGGAGGCTGAGGCAAGAGAATCACTTAAACTCAAGAGTTTGAGGTTGCTGTGAGCTGTGATGCCACAGCACTCTACCGAAGGCGACATAATGAGACTCTGTCTCAAAAAAAGAAAAAAATAGAATGACATCTAAATTATAGGTATATGAGCTGTATTGTTGCATATAACCAGTCGTATAGTTTCTACATCTTACATTGCACATGTCCTGTCCTCTCTTTGTCAATGGCTCTCTTTGCTTCATAGCTCTTCTTAAAACCTTGCTGTCATTTTACAACTTTTAGTCTCTGTCATCCCACTCTTCCTCTCACGCCACTGCTTTTTATTAGTCTACTCTTCTCATTTTAGTTTCTAAATATTTTTAAAGATAACCCTTACTGCTTCTATTTCAGCATAAAAACACTTTTCTTATATTGCCCAAATATGGCCTGGAGAAAAATAGAGATCAAAGAGCTCATTCTAAATGTAATTGTCCTCCATGCCTTCCTCCAAAATATTCCTTGTGCATGCACCTATCACTGCCTCCCTCCCTGGGCTTTGAACTGTGGACAGGAGTAACCACTCATCTTTGCATGAGCTAAACTGACACCCAGCGCACTGCAGGCACAGCTGAATGTCTGTTGAAGTAAACCATCAAAAGCTGCAGCTGTCCACGCCTGAATGTCTGTCGTTCTTACCACACGTGGATAGGATACTCTTCTGAAATTCAGGTTTAAAAATTAGGCATCCCTGATATTTTTTTTCTTTTCCAGGTTTGTATTTCAGCAGTCAGAAAAGTTTGCAAAAGTGGAAAACCAATACCAGTTACTGAAAATAAAAACCAACGAGTTCCAAGGCCTTCAAAGTAAAATCACTTTAATTTCAGAAAAGGTAATCCTTAATCGACTTCTCCGGGGAGGTTTTCTCATTTCATTTTCTTACTACCATTCCTCTACCACAGCTGAGAACATCTTTCTTCCTGTCTTTTAAGACCGTTATATTGTAATTCTCATTGTTCTTCCTATCTCTTGATAGTGTCCTCCTGATCCATTTTATACCCAGATTGCATTTTGAAAGATAAGCGAATCTTTACATTATTAGGCCATCTAAAGATTTTTATATACTTATATAACAGTTTCTGTTATCGAAAAAAGCCAACATGTTTACAGTGATATGATATTAATTTCCTACGTAAGTCTTAGATATCTAGAGCACTGAAAATATGGTCGATCTTTAGGAACAAAATTAAGATATAAACAGCACTTATCAGGAAAAATCAATTTTTTCCTTACTTTCCACTTTTTAAGATTATATGTGTATGAGTATAACAATGACTAGTCTAAAAGTAAGTATCGATCGTATGGCCAAATAAGCGTTCTAATGAAAATTAAAATTAACACCATGTCTGTGGTGCTTTTCTTCAAGTTGCTAATGCCGATTTCCACCAGGCACATTATTACTGTGATTCTTAGAAATGTGAGAGAAACATTTTGTAACTCCTTCACCTCTCAGGAGAGGGCCAGCCAGCTGTGATCACTAAGGCATCATGCGGGCCTTGTCTAACTACTAGGGACCAGGGATCACTGGGAAGGAAATACGCCTTATTTATTTATTCATTTATTCATTCACTAAACTCTTACTCATGTCCTAAGGTAGACAAGGATTTGTACTTGGCACCATCATGGGCAGGGATGTTATAAAAACAAGAGGTCTGGCTCGGCGCCTGTGGCTAAAGTGGCTACGGTACCAGCCACATACACCTAACGTGGCGGGTTCGAATCCAGCCCAGGCCCGCCAAATAACAATGATGGCTCTAACCAAAAATAAAAGCCAGGCGTTGTGGCGGGCGCCTGTGGTCCCAGCTACTTGGGAGGCTGAGGCAGGAGACTCGCTTGAGCCCAGGAGTTGGAGGTTGCTATGAGCTGTGATGCCACAGCACTCTACCCAGGGGGAGAGCCTGAGGTTCTGTCTCAAAAAAACAAAACAAAACAAAACAAGAGGTCTAAGTCTCCACAACCTCATGCACAGGATGAACATATGATCCCCCAGAAAAGAAAAGCCATGCATGAAAATTAGCATCCCTGACCCATGTCAAGAGATTCCAGGAAGGGTGCGTTTAGGGGATTCTGGGAAGGAGCTGCACAGGAGTTGGTATTTTGACATAGGACTCAAGTTATACTCTGGTTGCAGTTATTGGGAGCACTCTAACACACTGATAGAAAAAGTTCCAGGAGATAGAAACCTGGTATGTTCAATTAAAAGCTATTGAAAAACAAATTTTGAACAAAATTGATTTCCTTTTTAAATGAAAACTTTTCTTGACAATTAATATGCTTTTGAAGCAAATTTTAAAATATCGTCGAGTTCAGAAACATTCAATCTTTTCGTAGCTTGCCCCCTCCTCTTCTGCCCTGGGAGTAATCAGTGCTACCTTTTACTTTGCTGGCCTTCAAGACCAGCATAATGCAGTCAGGGGGGCAACTAGCTAAATGTAGCTCTCATCACAACTGTGTGACCTCTGCAAAGCACTTTCACTTCTCGTGGCCTCTATTTCAACATTTATTAAATGAGAAATAAGAATCAGATAAGATCTAATACTTAATATCATCAACAAGTACTTAGAAAATTTGAGTTGAGTGGAATGACATACAACAGATCCTTAAATAACATTTTAGTCAATATCCTCTCATTATAACATGGATACAAAAACATTAGTTTTATTATATGTCATTGAGCACAAAGTTGCAGACTCCAAGAAACTATGGACAATGTTAAGTTAGGATTTAGTATATAGACAAGTTCTTTGCAAATGTGCAAGCACTAATAAATTCAGGGATTAGCTCTTTTTTAAGAAAGTAAAAAACTGTTGGAATATATTAGCAGCCCATAAATGCTAGTTATTGCGCTAGACTAGTCACTAAATATTTTGTAGATTAAATGTTGAGGTTTATTATCCTGAAAAGTTGATCTTGTCCTACCTGTGGTGTCCTGCGTTTAGATGACAGGGCTGCTCTGGTGAACAGCCTAAACAGGGAACCACCTTAGGTGAAGATAAGTTTGCCTCTTCAAAATAGTGCTAGTCAGCAGAGTGAGTACAATCAACAATAAGTTAAAGTGGACTTTGACATAACTCAAAGAATGTTCCTAACACCAGAGGGTGATAAACACCTGAGGTCGTGGCCACCTCAACCCTGATTTGGTTAATTCACATTATATCTACCTGTGTCCAAACTTCACATGCATCCTATAAAGATATACAACTATTATGTACCCGTAATAATTAAAAATAAAAGTTCAGAATACTGCTAGTAGAACCTTACCAATGAATTAATTTTTCTCAGAATTAATTTTTAAAAGAGCTTATATGGTCACATGTGTACATTAAAAATAATTTTTAAACAGCATTTCCAAGTGGTATTATATTAGTACCGTTACAACTGTTGCCACCTGTCACCTGGAACCGCTTTAGGTCTTCACTGGGGTAGACCCAGAAGCCTTAGAGTCATTCATCTTCCTCAACATCCACAAACAAATTCTTTGTACTTTGAATTGTGGGAGCTACAAAAAGACAGAAGACATGGTCTCTTCCCTTGTGGAATGTAGAAGCTTTCACACCTTCATCATCTGGCTAATTCATCAGCCTGTTACTGAGTCAGATTTCAGAGTCACTTCTAAGCCTTTCCTCATTGTCCTCCCGACCTTATACCTCTCCTATAAGCACTCACTGCTCCTTACACTAATCCTGTCATAACACGAGTCATAATCTATTGTGATTTTGTTTGTTAGTCTCCCTTACTCCTCATCAGAGCAAACACTGCATCTTTTATCTCTATTCTCCTCACACCTAATAATGGAGCTGGCCCACAGTGGACCCTTAATAGATTTTATAGCACCGTCTCCCCTATTAAACTGTAAAATCAGGAACCATGCTATATTTATATTTTATATCCAGTACAAAATCTAGCACAGTGCAAACACTTAAAAGTTTTAAACTATATGTGCCAAGTGGCAGGTAAGTAGCAAGTACATGATATAACAGGAGTCCAGGGTCAGAGCTAGGGCTATGGAAGAATGCTGCACTGAGGAGCTGCAATCTGGTTGGAAGCTTGAGGTAGGGACAGAACTAAGTGATGAGGAGACAAGAATAGCATAGGGAGAAGTTATAGAATTTGGGACTTTATCCTAGAAGTATTAGGAAACATCACAGATGTTTCAATGGAATATAATGATTGGCACAGCAGTTTTTAAAAGCTTAATCTGGTGTAGAATGATGCAAAGAGCAAGTAATTACAGGGAGGTATTATATAATATTCCTAGAGCACGTTCCTTGACCATGAATCTGGGTTGGGTCTCTACCCAAAGGGCTTCTATCGCTCTTTCCAGTCATGGTGCAGGCAAACTCATATTTCTCCCCAGATAAACTAAGCAGTTTAAGGGCAGAACTGGGTCTTGTTCAGTATATATCTTCACCACAGCACTGCAAACATATGATAAATTAGTGATCATTTCTAGAGCTTCCCGTACTCTGTAAAGCTGTTATCTGTGTTTGAGTGTAGACCAGCAGTTCTCAACCTATGGGTTGCGACTCACAGGAACTGTATTAAAGGGCCACGGCATTAGGAAGGTTGAGAACCACTGGTATAGACTAACAGAGGTCCTGGACATGGCCTTTCCATATTTCAGATACATTTTAGGAGGTACCAGGGCCTACCATAATTTACAGATAATTAGACTACTTTACCATTTGATTTGATTTATCACAATAAACTGAGGAGAGTTTTTGTAATTCATTTTTGCCTTTGTAAGATCTGATTCTAGTACCCTCTCTATAAAGAACTTAGTCAAAACATTTTCTTCAGACAGAAACTCTTTCAGAATCACAGGATTTAAGAAAGATAACAAGGGTACATGTGAAATTTACTAGGTGTAGAACATAAATGTCTTAACACAATAACTAAGAAAATGCCGTGAAGGCTACGTTGACCAGTTTAAGGAAAGCATTTCAGATTGTGTGTAAAACCAGCACATTGTACCCCATGATTACATTAATGTACACAGCTATGATGTAATAAAAAAAGATAACAAACATTATACTAAGTTATAGTTTCCAAAAAGCCAAATAACCATAAAAATGTCATCCAAGTAACTTTCCATTAGAGTAAAAAAGAAAAATTGTCATGTCTATCAGGCTTCTTTAACATCATTTTTCTTTTCAATGTACCTCCACGAAAATACTCAAATATCTAGGCGTACATGTCCAGGTCTATATTTTTCTTGCATAGAGTCACTAGTTGTTTTGTGAAAACAACTAGTAAAGTAAGAAAGGTTTTTGTCAATATGATTCTGATATACTTGGATACTTTAGACATCTTCAGAATTTGCCTTTGGCCTGTGTTATGCTCCTGATTATTAAAATGTGTTTCTCTAATACCAAAATTATTAAGCAGCCTTGGGAATTGTTTTGTGTTATAAATGCAGCTTGAGTCCACTGACAGCCTCCTGCAGGAAGCAACATCAGCCATGTCTTTGACGACCCAGTTTGAGCAGGAAGTATCCAGCCTCCAAAGGACCATCCATGACATTCAGAATAGTGAAGAGACGCTCACTCAAAAGATGCAAAACCTGAGTGAGACCTTACAGAATATTACGGGCGTGTGGAAGAGAAGCCTGGAAGAAATGAACGTTAACACAGACGTTTTCAAATCAGAAGCAAAACACAGACATTCTCAAGTGACTGCCCAGATAAACTTAGCAGAGCAAGAAATAAAATTGCTCACAGAGCGGCTAAAAGACCTGGAAGACAGCACCCTAAGAAACATTAGAACAGTAAAAAGACAAGAAGATGAAGATCTCCTGCGGGTAGAGGAGAAGCTCGGCTCCGATACCAAAGCCGTTGAGAAGTTAGAAGAGGAACAGCACGCCCTCTTTGCCAGAGATGAAGATCTGACGCACAAACTTTCCAACTACGAACCCAAAGTTGAAGAATGCAAGACACATTTGCCAACCATCGAAAGCGCTGTTCGCTCTGTTCTCAAAGTCTCTCAGGATCTGATCACGACGGAAAAGAAAATGGAAGACTTGACCATGCAGATGTTTCACATGGAAGATGACATGCTGAGAGCAGTGTCGGAAATAATGGAGATGCAGAAAGTTCTTGAAGGAATTCAGTATGATAACAGCATATTAAAGATACAAAATGAGCTGGATGTTCTCAAAGGAAAAGTTCATGATTTTGCGGCATATTCAAGTATAAGAGAAAAGGGGACTTTAGAAGAATATGGCCTAGAAAATAAAGGAATTGATGATTTTTAAATTCACTGCATTTATTCTGAGGAACCATATTACTATGTATACGTTGATTTGTTCCATGGTTCTGAGTTACTTTGATATGTCTCACTTTTTCCTATATTATTGGGAAATAAATGAGATAGCCACACAAATGGATTATCCATATAATCGAAGCTTATCTTTTTAAACACTACAACATTATTCCATTTAAACCATTCCTAAATAGAAACAGTTCTAAAATATGTTTCTCTACTTTTTAAAGCAAGATACTTAATAATTTTCCTCTAATTCATGGGCATCATTATGAATTTCACCTGTTCCATTGGACACAACTATATTGAGGTGTGGAGGAGCTACTGAAGAGTGTTTACCACTTCATTAAACAACCCCAGTTTGCTGTTTTCAAATCTTTGTTTCTTATACATTTTCTGCCACCGTATGTTAAGGTCAAGGTGGCTGGTAAGGTCAGCTGAGGTTGGTTGCCTCAGTTCTTTGCTTTCCTTTGTAATTCACTGCAGGTTAAGAATCCAGACAACCAAGTTCATTGGAATTTCTGTCTAAAAGATAAACGTGCCAGAGAGGCTCAGGCCTTGGCTATGAATTAATATGCACTTTCTGAAAGCTATGAAGCCTGGGAACTGTTTAATTTTTTGTTAAGGTTCGGAACTGTGTTACAGATACTTGGGAGAATTTTAAAATACAAGTAAATATATTCTAATTTAAGGCCTTTCCTATGAATTATGCATGTATGCTTTGAAGTATGAACCTTTGAAATATCTTTGTGTACTGGGCTTCTTTTTTGGAGAGGGTAAGATTCTAACTGTGTTTACACTCTTGAGTTTGCTAGATACATGATCTCTAGATAAATTAGTCTATGTACAGTAAAAAGTATACCAATAAGCCTGTGGCCTACTTTTTTTTCTTTTAAGACAGAGTCTCACTATATCACCCTCAGTAGAGTTCTGTGACATCACAGCTCACAGCAACCACAAACTCCTGGGCTTTAGCAATTCTCTTGCCTCAGCTTCCCAAGTAGCTGGGACTATAGGCGCCTGCCATATCACCCGGCAATTTTTGTTGTTGTTGTTGTTGTAGTTGTCATTGTTGTTTAGCAGGCCCTGGTTTGAACCCACCAGCCCCAGTACAAGTGGCTGGCACCCTAATCACTGAGCAAGGAGTGCCAACCCAGCCTGTGGCCTATTTTAAGGAGGAAAGAGTAACATAATGATAAATGATAATAATTATGATAATTAAAACTATATCATTTTAAAGGTTTCATAAAGTACTGAACTAAATTTGTTTTACATATTGATTTTATTTTATTCAAAATAATATAATGCAGTCGACTGCATATGGAAGTTCTTTACTTACCTGCCAATAAGCATCCCAGTTTTATAATTCGGTTTCAATGGAATTAAACACAAGGAACTTGAAAGTAGTCACAAAAGACAGTTGTAGTCAGGCAGTTTTACTTTGTAAATTTGCGAGTTTTTGGAGGAATTCCAACAACTTCTACATCAGAGTTAGGAGTGTGTATGATAGACAGCCACAAGTCATAAAAATAAGCCGGAAAAGTGCTATTATTAAGGGAATAGCATTAATTTGTGTAATCTTGGCATTAAATTTCTTGACTTCTGAATGTGTAAGTTCTTATCTGTGTGCACTGACAAAATTCTATTTGTTTACTTTTATTTTAATGCTAATAAAACAGATTATAAAGTTATAACCCTCATTTCCTTGTGCACTTACCTCATATTTGCACAATCGGCAAAAGCTCTACAAATTCTTTAAGCATCTGTTCCTTTCACGTCAGCTGTCCACTATTTATTTACTATAAATCTGTCCTAGCTTTACACAGCAGGGGAGGAGACAACTCACATTTTTGCACCTTGAGCATAAGACGGCATCAAAGATGCTGGGGAAGGGTGGGAAAGCAAGGGTGAAGAGCCCCGGGTCAGAATCTTATAACCTAGCTTTGGACACTGTGTTTCCTTGGGTCTTATATTTTCTTGCTTGGTTTTCAAAGAGTTAAATGAGAGAATTTGGGGCGGTGCCTGTGGCTCAAGCAGTGGGGTGCTGGCCCCATATACCGGGGGTGGCCAAAACAGCAATAAATAAATAAATAAATACAATGAGAGAATCTTGCCAAGTAATCCCCAAGATCTCTCTGGCCTTAGGTGATTTTAAATCATAGAGGTCAAAAAAACTTCCAGGCACATTTGTAGAATTCAAAGATACTTGAGCAAAGTTTTTGGAAAGAAGATTGGACCTGGCTCGGCACCTGTGGCTCAAGCGGCTAAGGCGCCAGCCACATACACCTAAGGTGGCGGGTTCGAATCCCCAGCCCGGACCCGCCAAACAACAATGATGGCTGCAACCAAAAAAAAATGGCCAGGCGTTGTGGCAGGCGCCTGTAGTCCCAGCTACTTGGGAGGCTGAGGCAGGAGACTCGCTTGAGCCCAGGAGTTGGAGGTTGCTGTGAGCGTGATGGCACAGCACTCTACCCAGGGGGATAGCTTGAGGCTCCGTCTCAAAAAAAAAAAAAAAAAAGAAGAAGATTGGACCTAAAAATCATTTCCATGAACCATGTTTTATGTGTTTATAGATCCAGGCAATATTTACCATTACAAGATTATCTAGTACCTTGCATAGATGATAAAAATTTGATAAATACTCAATTTTTTTTAGCTCCTCATAGATTCTTTAACTCTTCTATCCATCCTCGGTAAATAGCTTAAACAAGCCCTAAGATCGTCCGCTCTTCCAGCTGATCTATAGAAGGGTGCACACCTAAGTAATTTTTTAAAATATAATAGAACCTCCATAGTTGATCACCTCCCTGCACTGACCAACTCCTTAAGTTGACCTAATTTTCATAGACCAGACACATACCATATGTACCTATCAGTACAGCAGCCCAGTTCCTTAAGTTGACCACCTTCATATGTTGACCAGTTGGTTATAGTCCCTTGGACGGTCAACTTACAGAGGTCCTACTGTAATTCAATATGACAGTTTCTGGACTGCTACCACACTGTATTGAGTTTTCATTTTAGAAAAGATCAGTAGAAATTCATGATCAGTTACTTTTAAAAACTACCAGGTGAAACAAAGAGGTTTATTAATAAGCAGCTTCTTCCTTAGGAACCTTCTAAGAATAGGCTAAGCTCTTCCAGAGGTACCTCAATTGTGTAATGCTATTAAGCTGCATTCACTGTACCGGAGTAGATGCATTAATAAAGGATAACCCAGTAATGAAATAGAAGAAAGTAAGCCATCTACTCTTTTCACCCTTGGGAGACTCCGTCTCGGCAAACACTCTGTGTTGCACAACTTTCTCCTTAAAAGTAAAATGTGATTTTGCAATCACTCTTTGGTTTCCTTCCTCTTTGTGGCTGCTTCTTAATGTCATACCCACAGTAACATTTTCATAAACTAATTCTCTACCAAAAAAATATATTTGGGGGCATCGCCTCCGACAATAATTAATGAAGCATGATGCTATTGAGAAAAATGCTAAAATATATTAAACTCAAATGAGGAGGGCAAGTTGCTACTCTGAATTAACTATTCTACTGCCCAATTCATTATAATTCTTTTGCAACTATATAACTGCTCCTTTTGAATGTTGTAATCAAAATGATGTTCTGAGCATATTACATTTTTGTTTGCATGAAATAAATCTGAATCTGTGTTAACCAAAATAACCTCAAAAGGTTAATATGCGCTAAGTAAGCCTAACACCATTTAAGAAAGATCATTTGTTTAAGAAATTAGAGAAATAGTTATTTTAGAGAAAAACTTGAAGCTTTCCTTATTCATTAGTAACATACTCAAAATTGTTCTAAAAGCTCTTACTTTTTTAAAGACATCTTTCCCCATAGCCTTTCCAAAGAGCTACTGCTAAAATGGTAGTGAAGAAAACATAAAAACTGAAGTTGAATTTTAAATGTTACGCTTTTAAGAAATGTAATCATTGTGACATTATATTTTCTTATAGTGTCAGAAATCTGAAGCGGTCATGAAACAGCTGAAGTCTTTTCAAATAATTGCTCATCTAAAGCGTCTACAGGAAGACATTTATGAAGTAAAAACTTGGTCCAACAGGATAATTGAAAAACAGAATATATTGAAGGGTAATTTGACAACTCTTTCTCAAGACATCACAAAAGTAGACCAAAGTGCAACTTCCATGGCAAAAGATGTTGGCCTTAAGATTACAACTGTAAAAACAGATCTACGACGTATTTCAGGCTTAGCAACGGATGTAACATCATTGACAGATTCTGTTCAAGAACTAGAAAATAAAATAGAAAAAGTAGAAAAAAATACAGTAAAAAACATAGGTTATCTTCTTTCAAGCAGCATTGACCGAACAGCAATGCTCCGGAAAACAGCATCTGAAAATTCACAGAGAATTAACTCTGTTAAGAAGACACTCACGGAGCTCAAGAGTGATTTTGACAAGCACACGGATAGATTCTTAAGCTTAGAAGGTGACAGAGCTAAAGTTCTGAAGACAGTGGCTTTTGCAAATGATCTAAAACCAAAAGTATACAACCTAAAGAAGGACTTCTCCCGTTTGGAACCATTGGTAAATGATCTGACACTACGCATTGGGAGACTGGTTACCGACTTACTAGAAAGAGAGAGAGAAATTGCTTTCTTAAATGAGAAAATATCTAATTTAACAATAGTCCAAGCTGAGATTGAGGATATTAAAGATGAAATAACACACATTTCAGACATAGATTAGTTTGATATTGTTTAGACTGGACTGGAGTCACTTTAAAAAAAAAAGGACCATTTAAATGTGTTTATCAAAAGCCTAGTAAGTCAGAAATAATGATAGTTCAGAGTAAGTGCCATTTTGAATTGGCTCTAGTTTGTATAGTAAAAACAAAATTTTTAAACAGGTTGAATACTCGACTTTCCAAAATAAATACACTAAAATCTATACTTGGAACTTTATATAGCAAGAACGTCATCCACCACCACCTCCAAGATACACGTTTTTATACACACAACACACACACACACACACACACAAGTGGAAAGAAGCAGAGTCTGCCAATCTAGGACTGGGAAATCTAGACAGAGCGGGATCTGAATCTCCACTTGCCTTCACTGGCTGCCAGGGCATAGTGTGTGTGGCTGGGGCCCTAACTGAAGAATTGCCCCATAAGGGGCAAGCCTGTTGCATTTACTACCCAATTAAAGGAGGAGAAACTAGAGAATAGAGTGAGCTGTAGGGAGGAAACAAGGTAAGCCTTTCTGGGTCCTTCATGACTTTAGGAAACGGGAAGAACTGTAGTTGTCTTAGTCTGTTGGGCTTCAGTATGACAAAATGCTAAACTTTGGGTACCCTATAAATAACAGAAAGTTATTTCTCAACTGTTGCAGACTGTGGGAAGTCCAAATCAAGGGGGCTGTTTAGTGTCTTGTGAGGGCCTGCTTCCCAGTTCATAGGGAGCAACTCCTAGCTGCATCTTAGAAGGGCCAAGATAGCTTTCTGGGACCTCTTTTATTATTACCATTTCTTTCAGAGATAGATAGGGTCTCACTTTGTTGCCTAAGCTGAAGTACAGTGGTGCAATCATAGCTTACTGTAACCTCAAACTCCTAGGTTTAAACTATCCTCTCTGGGCTTGGCGCCCATAGCTCAGCAGTTAGGGCACCAGCCATGTGAACCAGGGCTGGTGAGTTTGAACCCGTCCAAGACTGCTAAACAAACAAACAAAAAAATAGCTGGGCCTTGTGTGGTGGGCGCCTATAGTCCCAGCTACTTGGGAGGCTGAGGCATGAGAATCGCTTAAGCCCAGGAGTTTGAGGTTGCTGTGAGCTATGACACCAAGGCACTCTACTGAGAGTGATGTAGTGAGACTATCTCAAAACAAACAAACAAAAAACTCAATCCTCTCTGGAGCCTCTTTTATAAGGGCACAAATCCCATTCATGAGGGTTCCTCTCCCTCATGACCTAATCACTTCCCCAAAGCCTGACCTTGGATTTCAACATATGAATTTTTGGGGAGACACAAACATTCAGACCATTGCAAGTAGTTCACCTAAAATGTTAAGGAAGTGGCATCTAATGCAGAGTTTGGGGTGTAGGGTCTTAATCGAAGGGGGCTTGCCAAGCCTCAGATGGAGACTCTGCCTTAAATCAGTATAACTCACGTGTGATGATGATGTGACCAGAAGCGGCCAAAGCAGCGGGATAAGGAGGTTCTAACATTTAAGACAGCATTAATAATTCCAATTATATAAAATACCAGAAAATGCAAACTAATCTACAGTGACCAACTAGACCAGTGGTTGCCTGGTGTTACTAGGATTCTCCAGAAGAAAAGAAACAATAGGGGACAAATGTATAGACAGATTTATAGGAATTGGCTCACACAATTATGGAGGTCTGGAAGTCCCACGGTCTTTTGTTCGCAAGCTGGAGAACAAGGAAAGCCAGTGTTGTAATTCTGTCTGAGTCCAATGGCCTGAGAACCCAGGGAGCTAATGATGCCATGGTCCAAATCCATAGGCCCGAGAACCAGGAGCACTGATGTCCAGACATAGGAGAGGATAGATGTCCCAGCTCAAACAGAAGCAACCATGCCCTTCTACCTTTTCTATTTGGACCCTTAATGGACTAGATGGTGCCTACCAACACTGGTGAGAGTGATTGTTTTTACTCAGTCCACCAATTCAAATGCTAATCTCTTCCAGAAGCAACCTCACAGATACACCCAGTGGTAACGTTTTACCAGCTATCTGGACATCCCTTAGCCCAGTCTAGTTGACAAATAAAATTAACCATCACACCTAGGGATAGAGATGGAGGAAGGTATAGATTATAAAAGGCACAAAGAAATTCTGAAGCATGAAGAGTATTTATTATCTTGATTGTGGTATTTTCACAAGTATGTAAGTGTGTCAAAATTCATCAAATGGTACACTTTAAATGTTTACTGGACATCAATCATCAATAAATTTTTTTAAAAACTAAAATAGACCAGGCATGGTGGCTCATGCCTGTAATCCGAGCACTCTGGAAGTGGGAAGATCACCTGAACTCTGGACTTAGAGACCAGCCTGAGCAAGAACAAGGAGACTCTATCTCTACAAAAAATAGAAAAATTAACCAGGCATGCTGGTGTGTACCTGTACTCCCAGCAACTCAGGAGGCTAAGGCAGGAGGATCACTTGAGCCCAGTAGTTGAGGTTGCAGTGAGCTATAATGACACCACTACATTCTAGCCTGGTTGACAGAGCCAAGATCCTTTTTCAAAAAATAGAAGTACAATATATAATAACATTAAAAAAAAAAAACCCACATAGCATTAGACCCAGTTTCAAATACCTAACATGAAGGGTATCTAGATGCACCAGAGTTGGTTACCTCAAAAAGAAGTTTATGAATTCTGGGTGGCACCTGTGGCTAACTGGGTAGGAAGCTGGCCCCATATACCAAGGGTGACAGGTTTGACCCCAGCCCCGGCCAAACTGCAATATAAAAATAGCTGGGGCTCGGCGCCTATAGCTCAACCGGCTAAGGCGCCAGCCACGTACACCTAAGGTGGCGGGTTCGAATCCCCAGCCCGGACCCGCCAAACAACAATGACGGCTACAACCAAAAAATAGCCAGGCGGGCGTTGTGGCGGGCGCCTGTGGTCCCAGCTACTTGGGAGGCAGAGGCAGGAGACTCGCTTGAGCCCAGGAGTTGGAGGTTGCTGTGAGCTGTAATGCCACGGCACTCTACCCAGGGGGACAGCTTGAGGCTCTGTCTCAAAAAAATAAAAATAAATAAATAAATAAATAAAAATAGCTGGGTATTGTGGCAGGCGCCTGTAGTCCCAGCTACTTGGGAGGCTGAGGAAGAGAATCGCCTAAGCCCAAGATTTGGAGGTTGCTGTAAGCTGTGATGCCACGACACTCTACCAAGGGCACAATGTGAGACTCTGTCTCTAAAAAAAAAAAGTTTATGAATTCTTACACCCAAGTGGCTCATCCCCAACCCTTGGAACTTTTGCTATGAAAGAGTTAGCTATATATTCTCACTTGGTTGACTGCCTTCAAATTATTGAATCGGAAATATTTTATATGTCCTGTATTATTTGAATAATTGGTTATTACCAGAAATTTTATTATTAGGGTTTTCCAGAGAAACAGAACCAATACAGGATGTGTGTGTGTGTGTGTCGAGACAAAGAGAGATTGATTTATCTTAAGAATTGGCTCACATGGATTATGAAGGATGGCAAGTCCAAAATCTGCAGGTGGGCCCTTAGGCTAGACTCAGAGACTCAGGGAATAGACAGTTTTGCAGTTTAAGTGTGAAGGCCATCTGCTGGCAGAATTTCTTGTTCAAGCGGGGGTGAGGGAATCTTTTTCTACTCAGGCCTTAAATTGATTGAATGTGGATTGCTACTCACATTATGGAAAGCAATTGGCTTTTTTTTTTAAAGTCCACTGACTTATTTTTTTGAGACAGAGTCTCACTTTGTTGCTGTCAATGGAGTACCAGGGCGTCACAGCTCACAGCAACCTCAAACTCTTTGGCTTAAGCAATTCTTTTGCATTAGCCTCCTGAGTAGTTGGGACTACAGATGCCTGCCTATTTTTAGAGACAAGGTCTTGAAACTGTGAGCTCAAACAATCCACCCAACTCAGCCTCCCAGAGTGCTAAGATTACAGGCGTGATCCACTGTGCCTGGCTTTTTATTTTTTTTTGAGAGAGTGTCACTTTGTCACCCTAGAGTTGAGTGCCATGGCATAATCATAGCTCACAGCAACCTCAAACTCTTGGGCTCAAGATCCTCATGCCTCAGCCTCCCAAGTAGTTGGGACTACAGGCACCTGCCACAACACCTGAGTAATTTTTCTATTTTAGTAGCAATAGGGTCTGACTCTTGCTCAGGCTGGTCTCAAACTTCTAAACTCAAGTGATCCTCCTGCCTCAGCCTCCCAGAGTGATGGGATTGTAGGCATGAGCCACAGCACCCGGCCCAGGGTTGTTTTCTTGCCAGCCAGAGCTAGTGGAATAGACTCTGAACTGGAATAAATGAGTAAATCATTATCTTCCTGCTTTTTTTTTTTAAATCTCTCTTAAGAGTACATATAGTTCACATTTCAGTGTTTAATATTAGTAGTATTTTGGTCGTTAGAAGTTTGGTGATGTTTTTGTAACTAGAAATATCATAGGACATTAACTCCTGTTATCAATTAGCCTATATTAAAGTTAGTTTATTTGCCTAAGGTGACAGGGTTTTTTTCTTTTTTTAACTTCTTCATGAGCTATGCAAGTTGATAATAAAGTTGCAGTTTTCAAGGACCTATCAGACATTAAATCAAGACTTACTGTTAACAGATTATCCAGGAGCAAAAGTTGGGTTTACTACATTTTCAGATGTTAATGATAATCTGATTTATCATTTTGAACCTTGGCTAATGCAGCCCTCTAGTGCTGAGATCATGGGTCATGGAGTAACAGTACTGCCTCTCACATAAATTATCCTCCATCTTCAACTCTTGGAATACCCTGTATTCCACAAATCAAGCCAGCTGATTTGAACGTCACATTTTTCTTCATATTAGGTAGGAATTGTATCTGTGTAAGAGACACATCCCAAGGCGCTGTCTTCAGTATAACAAGACTGTGACTTACTACATACGTGGCACTTCAGAGTCTCCAGAAGCACACGAGAACACTGGAATAGTCGCTTTCTAGAAAACAATCAGATTATGCTGCAGTAACATAAACCATATCAATGATGACGTTAATAATTTCATGCACTTCTAGGAATACTTCTAATAACGTGAAGTCAGGGCAGGCTTGTAACAGACAAGTGATTCAAAAGATAATACCGGAGTTAAGAGCTGTCCAGAGTAGCTGATTTATTCATGTACCACATCCTTCTTTGATATTTTAGGGAAAGCACAGCATTCAACTGTGAACTAAATTATGCCTCTAAATTTAAATTAAGAGTTTCTTAAGCATGTGGTAGCTAGGACTTTTAACAATCTTTTTGGGATTTTAGATTTTTACTTAAATACAAAGCAAATTCTGTAACAATATTATCCCATTTCTTATGCTAAAGAAGCAGTGTAAACTTCTAATTTAACTGCTTGCATCAAACTTCATTAACCTTATTGACACTTCTATCCCAAAAATCCATCACAGAAATGCAAATAGTTCATGAAACTTTCACAAAATGGACATTTAGTTAAGCTATTACCTCTTTTTCTGGTCAATTTTGCTGCGTCCATCACCAGGCATGAATAATTTAGTGCAATCAGGATCTCCCCGGGAGTTTTAATTACTCTGAAAGGCATTATCAATCATGGTATTTGATCCTACTGGAAATTACTGTGCAATGTTATCCTGTCCTTGAATTACAACATAATTACACCATAATGTCATATTTTCTTACTCCACTGGGTTCCACTTTATGAACTTGACAGTAGACATTTCATCATATGAAATGTAAAAACAGAAGATCCCTTACTAGAATCTTTATTTTTTTCAGCAGAACATTTTTGCTGGGAAAAAAAAATTATTTTTAGTATAATTTAAAAATCAGAAATCAATGAGAATTCCCATTACTTTTTTTTTTTTTTTGCAGTTTTTTTTTGGGGGGGGGCCAGGGCTGGGTTCGAACCCACCACCTCTGGCATATGGGGCCAGTGCCCTACTCCTTTGAGCCACAGGCACTGCCCCAAATTCCCATTACTTTAAGTGGGCATCTTACTCAGCTTTAAAGGATGAAATAGTTGCGCCTCTATCAGAAATAGCTTTGAAATATATCTCTAACTACAAAAATAGAAATTCTCCATGCCGTGATAAGTTTATACTTAAGTTTTTATTAACACCTATAAAACCTATTGTCTTTTTTTTTTTTTTTTTGAGACAGAGTCTCAGTTGCTCTAAGGTAGAGTGCCATGTCGTCCTATCTCACAGCAACTTCAAACTTTTGGACTCAAGCCATCCTCTTGCCTCAGCCTCCCAGGTATCTGGGACTATCTATAGGTAGCCACCACAATACCTGACTATTTTTAAGAGATGGGGTCTCTCTCTTGCTCAGGCTAGTCGAGGACCCCTGAGCTCAAGCAATCCACCTGCCTCTCCCTCCCAGAGTGCCTATTACAGGTGTGAGCCACAGCACCTGGCCCCTATTGTATTTCTTAAAAATAAAACTTGACTCCTATAAGGCTGACAGTAGAAAAGCTTCAGTGAGAGTTGGCTGACCCACATACCTAGATCTATGGTCTACTTTTAGGTTGGCTGCACCAATATATAGTAGAACCTCTGTAAGTTGACCACCCAAGGGACTGTAACTGATCAACATAAGGAAGTAGGCCTACTGCTCTGATAGGTACATGTGGTGCATGTCCAGAATACGAAAATTAGGTCAACTTAAGGAGGTGGTCAACTATAGAGGTTCTACTGTATTTCCCACTTGCTATTCTTACAGTGTGACTAACACTCCTCCCAGTGCTCTTGGTCTCTGGGATTTGTCACAGTTGTCATCAAAAGTATGGTGGAAGTGATGTCACATGACTTCACTGTCTGTTGGTGCCCTGAAATGCTATGGAAGTCCAGCTGCCCTAAAGCCACCATGCCACAGACCTTATGAAAAAATTGAGCCACTAATAGGGATATGCTTAGAGAATCCAGCCCAGAAAAAGTTAAAAGCTTCATGATGTCTTTGTGAGATAGCCAAAGTGTCTAATAGACACTCATGAATTGCTGATTCATAGAAATCTTGAAATTACATATTATACTTTGGATGCTCTGTCACACAGCAGTAACTACTGCAAAGTTAATACTGGCAAGTACCACAGCTGCCACTTGGTTGGGCTCAGATCCTCTACTCAACCTCTTAAGTTTGGTCAAAATTTATACCCAAGACTCTTCCTCTTTCTCTACTGAACAGGTAAAATAAGGTTAGAAACTTCAACATCAGGCAACGTTATAAAGTTAACATGAAACTAGAAACATTTCATTCTAAATTTAGTACACATCTTATTTTACAGATTTATGAAAACATTTCTGATTAGAATCTCTTGAATTTTTTTTCTGAGGCCCCTATCTGTACACTGTACATAGGAATAGTTAACCCTACCCAGACACTATACCCAAAGCCTGAAGACAAAATATATTTGGAAAATAAATAGGATAAATTGGCATTTTATATTTATTCATCTGCAGTTTTTCGGCTGGGGCTGGGTTTGAACCTGCCACCTTCGGCATGTGGGGCTGGTGCCCTACTCCTTGAGCTACAGGCACTTTTTTTTTTTTTAAAGATTGGGATTTTACACCACACTGTACCCCATAATTGCATTAATGTACACAGCTGTAATTTAATTTAAAAAAAAAAAAGATTGGGATTTTATACTTCCTAATCAAACAAACAAGAAAACTAAATACAAAGATTACTTTCTAGAAACTTTTACGAAGCCTTTTAAACATGTTTGGGCTTAAAGCTAACATCAAAACACAGATGGCAGAGTATGCTATAATGCTTTCTTCCTAGTGGCACTCACCTACTTTAGCTATCAAGCAGTACCCTCCTTTTTAAAAACAAGATTGGAAATAAGTTTATGTGAAATTTTCTGTAATTTACAAAGTTCAATTTCTATGAAAACTTCAAGAGTAACTAAAATGACAAAAAACAACAAAAAAACCTGTCAATTATTCTGGTCCTTTACTTGCATTCTAAGAGTCAGCAACTTGAGTTAGTTTCATTTACAAACAAGGACTACTAGGCTGGGTGCAGTGGCTCATGCCTGAAATCCCAGTGCTCTGGGAGGGCAAGGCAGGTGGATTGCTTGAGCTTAGGAGTTCAAGACCAGCCTGAGCCAGAGTGAGACCCCATTTCTAAAAATTAGTCAGGCATTGTGGTGGGTACCTACAGCCCCAGCTACTCAGGAGTATGAGGCAAGATGGCTTGTGCCAAGGGGTTTGAGGTTGCTATGAACTATGATGCCACGAACTCTTTCTTACCAGGGGCAAGAAAGTGAGACTCTGTCTCAAAAAAACCAAGGACTAGTAAACTCATTAACATTAAAAATTAGTATATTGTGGCTTAGCACCTTATAGCTCAGTGGATAGGGCGCTGGCCACATACACTGGCTGGCGGGTTCAAACCCAGCCCAGGCCTGCTAAATGACAACTACAACAAAAAAATAGTGAGGTGTTGTTGCAGGCGCCTGTAGACCCAGTTACTTGGGAGGCTGAGGTAAGAGAATCGTTTAAGCCCAAGACTTTGAGGTTATTGTGAGCTATGATGTTACAGCCCTCTACTGAGGATGACATAGTGAGACTCTGTCTCAAAAAAAATAGATTATAAAAATTTGTGCGTCGAAATTAGTCAAAATAAAACCACAAATTATTCACATTTAAACAAATGAAGTTTTTAAAAATTTAGTGTATGTTCCCTAAAAATACAGTAACTCTTATGTAATAAAACTTGAGACATGGCTTGGCACATGTAGCACAGGGGTTACAGCGCCAGCCACATGCACCAAGGCTGGCTGGTTCAAGCCCGGCCCAGGCCAGCTAATCAACAATGACAACAGCAACAAAAAAATAGCCAGGGGATGTGGCAGGTGCCTTTAGTCCCAGCTACTTGGGACTTAAGCCCAAGAGTTTGATGTTGCCATGAGGTATGACGCCACTGCACTCTACCTAAGACTAAACAGTGAGACTGTCTCAAAAGGAAAAAAAAGAACTTGAGAAATGACAACTATACAGTGATTGAAATAGTCAATCATTTGCACCTTTTCCTTAAGGTCTCAATTTACACTTAATTCTTTCCCAACTATTTTAGAGCTGTTTTTTAAAAACTAGCTTTTAGGGCCGTGCCTGTGGCTCAGTAAGGTACTGGCCCCACGGATGGAGGGTGGTGGGTTCCAACCCAGTCCCAGCTAAACTGCAACAAAAAAATAGCCAAGCATTGTGGTGGGCCCCTGTAGTCCCAGCTACTTGGGAGGCTGAGGCTAGAGAATCACCTAAGCCGAAGAGCTAGAGGATGCTGTGAGCTGTGACGCCACTGCACTCTACCAAGGGCAACAAAGTAAGACCCTGCCTCTAAAAAAACTAGCTTTTATTTTTTATTTTTTTTTATTTTTTGAGACAGAGCCTCAAGCTATCCCCCTGGGTAGAGTGCCATGGCATCACACTCACAGCAACCTCCAACTCCTGGGCTGAAGCTAGTCTCCTGCCTCAGCCTCCCAAGTAGCTGGGACTACAGGCGCCCGCCACAACGCCCGGCCATTTTTTGGTTGCAGCCATCATTGTTTGGCGGGCCCGGGCTGGGGATTCGAACCCGCCACCTTAGGTGTATGTGGCTGGCGCTTTAGCCGCTTGATCTACAGGCGCCGAGCCAAAAAAAAAAAACTAGCTTTTAAAAAGAGCTAGGGGCAGCTCCTGTGGCTCAGTGGGTAGGGCACTGGTCCCATATACTGAGGGTGGTGGGTTCAAACCCGGCCCTGGCCAAGCTGCAACAAAAAAATAGCCTTAGCCTGACATTGTGGCAGGCACCTGCAGTCCCAGCTACTTGAGAGGCTGAGGCAAGAAAGAGAATTGCCTAAGCCCAGGAGTTAGAGGTTGCTATGAGTGGTGTGACGCCACAGCACTTTACAAAAGGCTATAAAGTGAGACTCTGTCTCTACAAAAAATAAATAAATAAAATGAACTATCATGCAGACTCATGCCTATCTAAAAGTAGTTTATGAGATAAGAGTTTTCCTCTGTTGCCCAGGCTAGAGTGCATCATCGTACTTTACTGTGGCCTCCAACTCAACTAAAGTAATCCTCCTGCCTCAGCTTTCCAAGCTGGGATTACAGGTGTGCATCATCCTGCCTGGCTGATTTTTTATAGAGGTCTTGCTATTGCCCAAGCTGATCTGGAACTCCCAGTCTCAAGCAAGCCTCCTACTTTGGCCTCCCAAAGTGCTAACATTAAAGGCAGAAGACACCTGCCCCGCCTCTACAAAAAAATTAAAAAAAAAAAAAAAAGATGAAGCCAAAGACAAACCATGAACAGCTGGGTTTATTTCAACAGCAAATTTGAAACTCTCGCCTTACACAAGAGTACTACGTAATTACATAAGGAATAGACAACTTTCTACACTGTCAAATATATAAAAGTTCCTTTTGTACTTTGACACTGATCAGCAAGCAGATTCAGTCCATATTTGCTCTGATCTATTTACTGAGTTAACCCAAGCTTCTTCTTCAGAGACTCTGGCATCTCAGGTGGAGGAGGGCGAGGAAGCCTGAAGTAGACCTTCACAGAGTCATAGATGAACCACTGTAGTGCAGTCAGAGTGCCAATCATGATGATACGAGCAAAGAGGCCCTTCCATACACCTGGTTCAAAGAGGAAATATCAATGGAAAAATGCAATATACTCGAAAGTGTTGTTTGTTCTTCAGAGAAAAAAATCATCTTACCTTTAAATCCAAGTCTCTGGAGGACCTGAGAGGCAGTGCTACCTTTCTCTTTATTCAACACAGACACCACCGAATCAGCAGGGTGAGAAACAATTGCACAGAAGACTCCAGCTAAACAAAGTCAAGATAAATGAATAAATACAGGGTTAAAAAAAAAAATTCATCATAGCCAATGATCTTTTTTTATGACTTTTATAAAATAAAATGTTAAGCTCAGAAAAACCCAAAACAGGCTCGGCACCTGTGGCTCAAGCGGCTAAAGCGCCAGCCATGTACACCTGAGCTGGCGGGTTCGAATCCAGCACGGGCCCGCCAAACAACAATGATGGTGGCACCAAAAAATAGTCGGGCGTTGTGGCGGGCGCCTGTGGTCCCAGCTACTTGGGAGGCAGAAGCAGGAGACTCGCTTGAGCCCAGGAGTTGGAGGCTGCTATGAGTTGTGATTCCATAGCACTCTACCCAGGGAGACAGTTTGTGGCTCTGTCTCAAAAAAAAAAAAAAAGAAAAGAAAAGAAAAACTCAAAACAAAACAAAAAATAAAAACACCCACACAAATCAGATTTAGGGTGGGTAAAGATGGTATGATTATAAAGCAGTCTACCCTATGTAAAATATGACAATCTTTTAAAAGCTTTCTTAGCCAAGTGTGATAGCTCATGCCTGTAATATCAGCACTTTGGGAGGCTAAGGCAGATAGATTGCCTGAGCTCAAGAATTCAAGACCAGCCTGAATAAGAGTGAGACCCTATCTCTGCTAAAAACAGACTAGCTGGGTGTTGTGGCTAGGATCACAGGTACCAGGAGGCTGAAGCAAGAGAACTGGATTGAGACCAAGAGTTTGAGGTTCGGTGAGCAATGATGCCACCGCACTCTACCAAGAGTAACAAAGTGAGACTCAAAGAGAATTACTCAGATTTTAGTCAATATTTTCTTTTTGTATAAATTTTTTTTTTTTTGGTGACAGAGTCTCAAGTTGTCACCATAGGTTGACAACTCTAGGTTGGTATAAAAAGAGTTTACAGCTCACAGCTGTTAAGAGTCACAGCTCAGCAACCTTAAACTCTTGGGCTTAAGCAATTCTCTTGCCTCAGCCTCCCAAGTTAACTGGGACTACAGGCATCCACCAAAATGCCCAGCTATTTTGTTGTTGTTTTAGCTGGCCCAGGCCAGGTCTGAAACTGCAAGCCGGCTCTGCGCCTGTGGCTCAAGCGGCTAGGGTGCCAGCCACATACACCCAAGGTGGCGGGTTTGAATCCCCAGCCCAGGCCCACCAAACAACAATGATGGCTGCAACAAAAAAATGGCCAGGCATTGTGGCGGGCGCCTGTAGTCCCAGCTACTTGGGAGGCTGAGGCAGGAGACTCGCTTGAGCCCAGGAGTTGGAGGTTGCTGTGAGCTGTGATGCCATGGCACTCTACCCAGGGGGATAGCTTGAGGCTCCGTCTCAAAAAAAAAAAAGAAACTGCAAGCTTCAGTATATATGGCCAGCACCCTACCCACTGAGCTACAAGCACCACCCCAAAACTTTTTTCTTGATTAAAAAAAATGATATACCACTGAGATCAATATATTCTCAAGCCTAATAGTGACATACTATAAAACAATTTTGCTAACCTAACCATAAAACATCCTTTCAGGAACTAATCAGGAAATACTGATAAATCCTGAAGGGTAAATAAAATGATATGGGAAGATAAAACTGCTTTATAAACTTTGGAATAATTCTCCCTCACAGAAAAGGCCAAATGATGGAAATGATTTGTCTATAATCCCTAAATTTCATACCTATGTAACCTGCCACAAATGTTACAACCAGCTGCTCGGCCTTTGTACATTCACTGCGGGGCTTAGGAACCACAAACTTGTACAATGCTTCAACAGTACGTTCAAAGCAGGCGAACTTCATCATGGTGTATGGTATCTGTCTCATCCACAGAGGAGCAACTCCCTTGTAGAATCTAAGAAATTAGGAGACTTATTTTACACAGTTGCATATATCCATCCAGCAGAGCTTTTCATCATTAACAGAAGTGTCCGCACACCAGTCAAGTCCTGATAGTAAAAAATGGCAGCATAACTGCATGCCATTTCTATCAGAACCCTAGACTAACATGCAGGTATGTTTATCTCACATGCCAATGACTCAAGCACCTTTGACTATACAACCAAAAAAGTTGCTGGATGTTTGACTGGAACTACAAGAAACAAGAAGTTTACAAGCGGAACTCAGTTCAAAATTCATCCACAAAGGTGGATCTAAGGAAGCATGTTGTGACACGATCACATGTAAATGCTTAACTGAATAAATCATAAGACTTCTAACAAGCCCTCTTCCAAAAGTTAACAGTAAATATTTACGCTAAATACTAAGTCATTTTTAGACTGACAAATGGTCCTTCCTTTAGGAAAAAAGCTCAGTTCAGGGATCAAACTATATATTAACTTATCCATACCCACAGAACTTATGTTCCATACACAGATAAATATACATTAAATTATAGTCTTTAAAAAAAAACCTAAAAGTGAAATTCCCTTAAAGTGAGTATTTTTAAAGCGTAAATCTAGACAAGTCTCTGCTTACGCATTTAGGCCTTCTTCCTTATACATCTTGGGTACCACATCTCTCAACGTGTTGGCATAACCTGGTTGGGTTTGAATCCGAACCTTAGCAGCTTCCATAGGAGCCAGGGCAATGTCGGCAAAGAATTCAGCACTGGCGGAGGCAGCCAAATATAGTGATGTGCGCCACAGATAGGTGTTCTCCTAAATACAAAACATAAGGATGGATGTGAATTGCTGTTTTCAATTTTACTTTAAGTGAAAGTTTTAGGAAACAACTAAACATCAGACACTTTTAAAGTATTTCACATCACACAACCCATGGGTAACCACATAATGAGGCCAAATATATGTTGTCTCTCATAACTTCATTCACCAATAACTACAGTACATTGTAACATTTCTGAACTAGATGCCAAGTGTAGTTAGCCCTGGAACTACACAAAAAACTCCCAGAGACCTTTTCTTTAAAATACTCAAAGTCCAATGTACTCAGAAAACAACATGCTATGTTAAAAAGAGCACTATAATTCAGTGAAATAAATTTTGTTTTTTTCAATCCTGTCTGGTATACAGCTTTATGATTTAACGCCTATTATTCACTTTCTGGAACTTTAGTTCTAAAACAAGGTGCATGAGACGAAAACCCAAGATCCCTTTTGGTTTCAAAGTTGAACACTCAGGACTTTCCTTTTCAAAGTTAATTACATACCTCTCCAAGCATGTTGCTATATAAGACTTTAAATACTTCATAAAAGCCAAACTTGCAGAGTCCTTGCATGGAGTAGCCAATGAAAGTTGGAGCCCATCCTTTAGCCAAACCACGAAAACCATCCTCTTTAAGTGTAACTGAGAATCCATTAAATATCCCCTTGTACTTCTGGGGGTCCACCTTTATTTAAAACAAGAAAAAAATATTAAAAGCACCAAAAACCTAACATGTCCTATAAATGTTTAATTTCAATTTTATTATCCTGGTTGTAAAATAAATTTCAGTAACAAAAAATGTAAATAAAGTAGTACCCCCTTATTCAAAGATTCAATTTCTGCAGTTCAAGTCACCTGTAGTCAACCAGTGTCTAATATATTTTGGGCAAAAGCAACCACATTAATGTAACTTTTATTGATTACTGGTATTAACCTTCTATTGTGCACAATTTATAAATTAAACTTTATCAAAGGCATGTACATATAGGAAAAACATAGGTTCAGTACTATCCTAGGTTTCAGGCATCCACTGAGGATCTTGGGACATATCCCATGTAGATTAAGGGGGGACTACTGTGTAAGTTCACTGCTTAATATCTGTCACTATGTTATTTTCATAAATGGAAACATTTACATATTAAGGTCTTGCTTTCTCTGAGTCAAATAAGTCTTGGAGGGATAGTTAAGAGGGTAAAACATCAATTAAAATACACAATAAAACTGATTTTTTTTTTTTGAAAAAAAAACCTAACTTGTTACCCTTGGTAGAGAGCCATGTCATCATAGCTCATAGCAACCTCTAACTCTCAGGTTTAATTGATCCTCTTGCCTCAGCCTCCCAAGTAGCTGGGACTACAGGTGCCCACTACAACACTCAGATACTTTGAGAGATGATTGGGGGGGGGGGGTTGCTCTTGCATCAGCCTGGTCTTGAACTCCTGAGCTTAAGCAATCCACTAGCCTTGGCCTCCCAGACTGCTAGGATTACAGGCATGAGCCAAGTGCCTGGCCATAAAACTGACTCTGAAGAGATTTCTCACTACCCACTCCTACTACCTTTTAAAAAGTAAAGCTACTGTCTGAACAATAGTGAAGTCTGCAGGGCAGGGCCTGTGGCTCAAGGCAGTGGGTTCAAATCTGGCCCAGGCCGAAAAACTGCCCAAAAAAAAAAAGTTAAAGTCTGTATTCTTTTTTTTTTTTTTTTTTGAGACAGGAGCCTCAAGCTGTCCCCCTGGGTAGAGTGCCATGGCACCTCAGCTCACAGCAACCTCCAACTCCTGGGCTCAAGCGAGTCTCCTGCCTCAGCCTCCCAAGTAGCTGGGACCACAGGCACCCGCCACAACGCCCAGCCATTTTTTGGTTGCAGCCGTCATTGTTGCTTGGTGGGCCTGGGCTGGGGATTCGAACCCACCACCTTAGGTGTATGTGGCTGGCGCCTCAGCCACTTGAGCCACAGGCGCTGAGCCTAAAGTCTGTATTCTTAATATATTGCTAAGTCCTTTGTATTTTCAAGCTTTGTGAACATTAAACAATCCAACTAAATACAGGTTAAAAGGTACATGAACACAATGAGAATCTACCTTTTGCCTTAAATTCACTTCAAGAAACATGCACTATTTTAGCAAAAGTATATCTCATCTACTTTACGGAGGAAAAAAGCTTTTCTATTTCTGCCAGTACTAGAAGGGCTGGTATACATCACCTTCCTCTCCCTCCTAATATTTCACTTTCCTTTTCTTTAGGTAAGTAGACTTCTAATCCTGTTTGGAACAAATAAATGTTTGATGTCTGATCATTTTTTTTTTGATGTATGATTAGACAAATTATCAAAAAATTTTACATAAATATACAAGAGGCTACGACCACAAAAGTTTCATACTAAGATACTTAAAGTATTTTAAAGAAATCTACAAGTACTCTTTGCCTTGGTCTTATTAACAGATACGGCATGTGAAGTTACATGACATAATGCAGAGCCATTTATAGCCAGAGTCTGAATGAATAATTTACCCACACAAAAGAAGCATTTCTTGTATTTCTTTTCTTTTTTTTTTTGAGACAGAGCCTCAAACTGTCGCCCTGGGTAGAGTGCCATGGCATTATAGTTCACAGCAACCTCCAACTCATGGGCTTAAGCGATTCTCTTGCCTCAGCCTTCCAAGTAGCTGAGTCTACAAGTGCCACCACAACCCCTGGCTATTTTTTGGTTGTAGTTGTCATTGTTGTTTGGCAGGCCCAGGCTGGATTCGAACCTGCTAGTTCTGGTGTATGTAGCTGGCACCTTGGCCACTTGAGCTACAGGTGCTGAGTCCATTTCTTGGATTTAAAGACCACAAGCTAAAGAAATTCAGGTGTGGTTTCCCACGGGAGTTTCTAACAGTTGTAACGTCTCAAATTCTCACTTGCAAAGTGCTTGAAGATTATTTAGAATTAGGTAACACATGAAAGATACTTTCAATGTTGTCATCTCAATACAAACCTGCATACGGCATTTCACTAAATCCAGGGGAACGACAGCAGTGTGTGTCAGACCACAACTTAAGACCCCACCAAAGCCACACAGTGCATAATACTTCGCCGAGCCAAATTCACAACTGTACTCTGTAATAAGATAAGACACACCATGCATTTTAATATAAAACTCACATTACTGACCATCAACTTACCTCCTGGATAGTTAGGTTTCCACACAGCTTGTTAGTAGATGACTACATCTTACAGTTTAAGTCATGCTTCAACAATACGCTCTAGTCCAGCATGCAAAACAAACCTGCATTCTGCATTTAACCAGATCTAGAGGAACCAATGCTGTATGTGTTGTGCCACAGCTAATAATTCCTCCAAGTCCACAAAGGATAAAGAATCTGCCAGATCCATAGTCACAGCTATACTGCTCTGATTGGAAAAAAAAATCAAGTAAGTATTACTTCAGAGATGACTAAGGCCACAGGCATGAAAGAAAAGTTTATTTCCCTGTAAAACAGCACTGTCACAGCCAAACAGCTCTGGTCACAATTAATTGGCTAAAAAATTCACCGCCAAAATCATATCATTTAAAAATTATGCAAAATACTAGCTGCGTCTTATTTTACCAAATTAATTTTTTAAAAGTTTCTACATCATTGGCTTTTACAATTAATCTTAAAATTATTAACTGCTAATAACCTCATATTTCTGAGGACTCAAACTTAGATCACTCAACAAGTAAAAAGTTCACAAAGTTCACCCCAACCACTAACCAGTACTCCCCCCACTTATGAATTGCTATAACATAAAAACAGGTACATATAAACGCCTGCAGTCAAAGACATCTAATACACAATAACATTAGCTTTAACTTTAAAAATTAAAAGACAAAATGCCAGAAGCACACGAATGATTTTTCTTTTTAAACTTTCCCTTTTACAGGCATAATGTAGATAATCTCGCGATTCCTACAATTCGGTTTCTCTCAATATACACTGCACTAGGATTTAAAACAAACACAATTAAGTTAAAGCTGGGCCCAAACACCACGAATCCCGAAGATCAAAGGATGCCCACCAAAGATCTCCTTTCTACGCCTATCCGGGTCTGCAAGTAGCCTCCTCCCCAGTCGCATTGAAACGTGAGACCCGTATGCAGCCAAATAAAAAGATGATCTATCTACCGTCAACTAATACAAAACATAAATACTTGAGATAATATTTTTTAAGAAAATTAAAGCCAGATTAAAGAATAGGCAATACAGTTAAAACTGTGGGTGGCCAAGGAAGAGGCCTTACCTAACACAGACCGCACTGAGCTAACCAACAGACTGAGTGGACTCACAGCGGAGGAGCTAGTCAGAGCCTCTCTGCCTCTACTCGCTCCGGGACGTGGAGGTCACGAAGGGACGCTGGGCCTAGGCCCTTCCACGCCCTTGAGGGGGGGCCAAGGATGCCACACTGGCCTAAGGCGGAAAGGGCTGACATCCCAGGTCGAGCCACTGTCCTCCAGGCCGGGCCCAGGCCTCGAAGGCATAGCGGACCACGAATGAACCTATCGACCGTACTGGGGCAGTCTCTGAGCTCACCTTCAACAGCGGCGGCTGCCAGGTTGCGAGAGCGTCGGGGCGGGGCTGTGATCCCGGCGGGACAGCTGCGGGGGCCCGCGAGGCCATCGTGCACCAGCTGCAGGTGCGGCGCGTTGAAAGGGTTTGCCCGCGCCAGGTGCGCCACGGACGAGTACATCTTCCTACGGGAAGAGGGAGCGACGGTTAGGCGGTTAGAGGACAGGCAAGGTGCCGGTCACCGGCGCCGGCGCCCTGGGACCTCAGCTGGGGCCTTTTCCTTCCCGCCTCCGCGCCCTTGAAGAGGTCACGGTTGCCTTCCCGAAAGAAGCCGCGCCTAACTGGGCCCACAGCCAAAGGAGCGGCCCCACAGGGGCTCTGGGCACCGTTCTCCGCACCCACCAGGAGGAAGGCCTGGCCCCACTCACTCCCTAAGATGGCGAACACCCAAACGCTCCCTTGGAAAGGCTGCGGCTCACAGAGGCCGGACGTCCTCTCGGCCCAGAGATCGGTGCCCTTCGCCAGACGTCAGTGTGACGCACTCTACGTATCGTCACGAGCGCGCGTCGCCCATTGGTGGGAAACAGCGCCGGGGGGGTAGCATCATCGCGTTCTCCTAGCAACCTTATCCCCGCCCCTGCTCTTCCGGCCCTGCGGGTGCGCAAGAGCATTCGTTCTGCGCAGGCGTGCATTCCAGGACTGGCTTTTGACTGGGCATGTGACCTTTACTTTTTGGGCCTTCACCTCTCCTTGACTTCGTGCTTCAGTCCTTCTCACTCATGTGAGTCCCACTCTAAAGTAGTCACTTAAACAAACACACACAAAAAGAGCAACGAATACTTGATGATATATTTAGCTGTTGCAGTTAGAACGTCCCTGCAGAATTGTGTGTCACAACTTTGGCCCATACTGTACTTTTTAAAAGTGCCATCCGTTGACGTCGAATATGGGCGTGTCTGCATTTTTCATCAGGATGCAGAAGACTATCTTACAAGGAAATGTGTGGTAAGAACGCAATAAGATGAAGCTTGCTGCTTCATCACATTGGTCTATATAACACACTGAAACATTCGATAAACGCTTAACACCTGGTGTGTTACAGAGACCAGCTGGAGGGAAAGCAGACTTACAGCAGATTGTGTGTTAATAGGTTTCACAAAATCTTAGTTAGGCCCAGGCTCGGTGGCTCAGGCCTTGTAATCCTGGTGCTCTGGGAGGCCCGGTAGATCAAGAATTTAGGAATTTGAGACCGGCCTGAGCAAGAGTGAAACTCGTCTCGCCGAAAAATAGAAGAATTAGCTGTGGGTTGTGATAGGTGTCTGTAGTCCCAGTTGCTCAGAAGGCTGAGGCAGAGGGATCACTTGAACCAAGGAATTTGAGATTGCTGTGAGCTCTGATGACACCACTGCAGTTTAGCAAGACTCTCAAAACAAAAATCTTCATTAGATTCAGGCAGCACCTGTTTCTTTCTTTCTTTCTTTTTTTGTTTGTTTTGAGACAGAGTCTCACTTCCTAGCCCTCAGTAGAGTGCCATGGTGTCACGGCTCACAGTAACCTCAAATTCTTCCACTTAAGCAATTATCTTGCCTCAGCCTCCAAAGTAGCTGGGACTACAGATGTCTGCCACAACTCCTGGCTGTTTTTTTGGTTTTAGTTGTCGTTGTTTGGCAGGCCCGGGCTGGATTCGAGCCTGCCAACTCCAGTGTACGTGGCTGGCGCCCTGGCCGCTGAGCTACAGGCGCCAAGCCAGGAGGCACCTGTTTCATTCGGGAGAGTTTAGTAGAGGTCAAACCTGTTAGAATTCTGGCTCTTTCATTTTCTCAAGTTTTGATAAAGTAACCTTGGGACTGTACTTCACCTCTATCAGGTGGTTTCTTTTTCATTTACTTATTTAATTTAGAGACAAAGGGGAATGGAGGGGAGGAAGAAGGATTTATTGCAAGCTCAAACTCCTAGGCTCAAGCAGTCCTCCTGCCTCAGCCTCCCTGAGCAGCTAGGACTACAGGCATGTGCTGTCATGCCTGGCTAATTTTTTTTTTTTTTTTTTTTGAGACAGAGTCTCAAGCTGTCACCCTGGGTAGAGTGCAGTGGCATCACAACTCACAACAACAACTTCCAACTCCTGGGCTTAAGCAATTCTCTTGACACAGCCTCCCAAGTAGCTGGGACTACAGGCGCCTGCCACAACAAAAATAGCTTGGCTATTTTTTGGTTGCAGTTGTCGTTGTTTGGCAGGTCCAGGCTGGATTCAAACCCAGCAGTTCTGGTGTATGTGGCTGGCGCCTTAGCCGCTTGAGCTACAGGTGCTAAGCCATGCCTGGCTAATTTTTAAAAATTTTTTTGTAGAGACAGAGTTTCTCTATGTTGTCCAGGCTGGTCTGGAACTCCTGGCCTCTAGCATTCCTTCTGCCTCCTCTCCCAAAGTTCTGGTATTATAGGCAGGAAGCAACTCCCTGGCCTGAACCTGTTACTTAGATGTAAGGTTAGGACAGGTCTAGCCTGAGGGACTTTCTGCTGGTACAGTGATGCTTGGTTTGATGTTCTGCTTGAACCATTTAAAAATTCTTAACACATTTATGAACAAGGAACCCCACATTTTTAATTTTGCATTGATCTCTGAAATCATGTCCTAGATGGGAGTAATACCTACCTCGCAAAGTTTATGTAAATTCAACAAGATAATATCTAAAAGTCTACAAATTATGTTCTGTAAAACTATATATATATATACACACATAGCTATTATTCTTCAGTCAAGATTTTAAAATTCTGCCATTTATTCTGCTTTAGGAGTGGGACTATTGGCTGGTCATGGTGGCTCATGCTTGTAATCCTAGCACTCTGGGAGGCCAAGGTGGGAGGATCACTTGAGCTCAGAAATTGGAGACCGCCTTGAGCAAGAATAACCCCTCTCTACTAAAAATGAAAAAATTACAGGAGGTGGTGGTGGGTACCTGTAGTCGCAGCTACTTGAGAGGCAAGAGGATCAGTTGAGCCAAAGAATTTGAGGTTGCTGTGAGCTATGATGAGGCCAACTGCACTCAACCCAGGGCAACAGAGCTAGACTCTGTCTCCAAAAAACACAAAAGAATGGGATTACCACCTAAAACATTGCAACTAGGTGAACATGTATATATGAAAACAGCCCTTAAGTAAGGCCCAATGCAATATACAAAGTTATAAGGACAAGGTAGACACTAGCCTTAAGAAGGTACAGATAAAATTTTCATGGTCTTATCTACAAGGATCTCTGGGGGACTTGGAAAATGTTGGTTTCTTCAAGTATGGTGATAATGCTTTTGAACCAGGCTCTACAAAGGTGTGCAACATCAGTCACATCCACAGAGGTGACACGAACCTGAACTGGGTTGTGAAATACAAGCAGAACTCAAGGCATTTCATGTCTAATCAGGGCGGCTTTGCAGGGAGGATGAAATGTTAACTTGTAAGTACCGTGGCCCACAAGTGGAGAAGAGCTCTGAGGCTGTACAGTTAGCATCACAGTGTTCTTCTGGACGTCCTATGTTGGCCCACACCCACCCCTAGTCCAGCAAAAGTCCCAGGCAGAATTCCAGAGTAGAGGTTTCAGAGGGAAGTGGTAGCAGATGAAGCTGGAAAGGTGCATCGCCTGATTGCCTAGGGCCTCGTATACCAGACTGAGACCGATATTATCTGTAGAATGTAGACAGGCGGTCACTGAAGGCTCTCTCTTCTCCTCTTCCCTCTCCTCCTTTTCTCTCCCCTTCCTCTCCCCTCTTTTTTTTTCTCTCTGAGTTAATTAAACTTTATGGTACATTTCGGATTTTAAAATCCTGTATCATAAAAAAGATTCGAATACAGTATAACTTCTGTAAGTTGACTACCCAAGGGACTGTAACAAACTGGTCGACATATGGAGGTGGCCAACATAAGCATCTCCATGTGGTGCTCTCCAGTCTACAAAAATTAAGTCAACTTCAGGAGGTGGTCAAAGTAGGGAGGTGGTCAGCCATGGAGGTTCTACTGTATTATATAAAAATACATGACTGGGTGTTGTGGCGGGTGCCTGTAGTCCCAGCTACTCGGGAGGCTGAGGCAAGAGAATCACCTAAGCCCAAAAGCTAGAAGTTGCTGTGAGCTGTGACACCATAGCAGTCTACTGAGGGCGATGGAGTGAGCCTGTCTCAAAAAAAAAAAAAGAGTATATGTGTGTGTGTGTGTATGACTGTGGTGAATCTTTTTTCTTTCCTTCTTTTTTTTTTTTGAGACAGAGTCTCACTTCATCACCCTCCATAGTGCTGTGACATCATAACTCACAGCAACCTCAAAGTCTTGGGCTCAAGCAATCCTCTTGCCTCAGCCTCCCAAATAGCTGGGACTGCAGGTGCCTGCCACAATGCCTGGCTAGTTTTTCTATTAGCCCAGGTAGTTCTTATAATCAGCCATATTTGGAACAAATGATCTAAAGAATTCCAAGATAGACATGAGTAATATAATCTGTGGCATGAGCTTGATAGGAGCTTCCAACCTGTAAAATGAGATAACATCCAGAATTACCTGGCTTGTGATAGCTATTAAGTGCTCAGTTACAAAACAGGAATCCGTGCTAATCTGGTCTTCAGATAGACTGCGTTCACTTTTGTTCTGCATAGGCAACAAGGGCAATGGTGTCCATCATCAGCACACTGTTCAAAATGGGACACCTTCTTAATTACAGAGGAGCCAGATAAAAGGCAGCAGGGGAATAGAAGCACCGAAAAGATAAACGTATAGCCATGGGCTTGGTAGCACAGAGAAGATTTTAGGGAGAAATATAAAGATCTGGAAAAAATCAGCAAATACTGGGCAGCACCTATGGTTCAGTGAGTAGGGTGCCAGCCCCACATACCGAGGGTGGGGTTCAAACCCAGCTTGGGCCAGCTAAACAACAATGACAGCTGCAACAACAACAACAACAAATAGCCAGGTGCTGTGGCAGGTGCCTGTAGTCCCAGCTACTTGGGAGGCTGAGGCAAGAGAATTGCTTAAGCCCAAGAATTGGAGGTTGCTGTGAGCTCTGATGCCACAGCACTCTACTGAGGGCAACATAATGAGACTCTGTCTCCAAAAAAAAAAAAGAACTATCAAAATTGCCATAATTCTTTTTTTTGGGGGGGGGGGAGACAAAGTCTTGCTCTTTCACCCTGGATAGAGTGCAGTGGTATTGGTATTGTCTTAGCTCAATGCAACCTCAAACTCCTAGGCTAAAATGATCCTCCTGCCTCAGCCACTGGAGAAGCTGAGACTATAGGTGTGTACCACCATGCCTAGCTACTTCTTCTATTTTTTTGTAGAGATGGGATTATACTCTTGTTCAGGCTGGTCTCGAACTTCTGAACTAAAGCAATTCTGTTGCTTCGGCCTCTCAAAGTGCTAGGATTACAAGCACAGGCCATCTCACCCAGCCAAAATTGCTATAAATTTTATGCACACTGGTAGAGACCAAGGTTCCTAAACTATATTCTTGCACATTTACAATATTATTTATTTTATTGCTGTCTTTCACAGTTGTTTTTTCTTTCTTTTTTTTTTTTTGAGACAGAGTCTCACTATGTTACCCTCTGTAGAGCGCTGTGATATCACAGCTCACAGTAAACTCCAACTCTTGGGCTTAAGCGATTCTCTTGCTTCAGCCTCTCCAGTAGCTGGGCCTACAGGCTCCCACCACAGTGCCCTGCTATTTTTTGTTACAGTTGTCATTGTTGTTTAGTTGGCCCTGGGCAGGGTTTGAACCCGCCAGCCTGGGTATATGTGGCTGGTGCCATAACCACTGTGCTACAGGCGCCGAGCCTTTTCACAGTTTTGTTTTACAAATTATATATATAGACAATCTGAATTGTCTTTATGTATTACTGTTTTCATAATTTTTTTTACATAAATGAATTTCCCCTTGAGTTATGTGGACAAGTGCTGGTCTTAAACATTAAGCACTTTTCAAGTTTTTGCTATGCTGTAGTCTTGGTGGCTACCCATAGTCCTTATTTTTCTAAGACAATCCCCCAGTTAGGTCTAATGTGTCAGAACATATCTAAGCATCTCTTTTCTGCCTAGTTGCTGCAGAAACTTACTGAAACATCTCTATGTAATAACAATCGAGATGATTTACAAGTTTTTTGGAATACCATTTACTTCATGAAATATCATTGAAAAAAACTTAAACTAAATCAGAACAAGACAGGGCAATGTCACATATTTTTAAAAACTTGATGAAGTATTCGAGAGTTTGCCTTATGACAGTGGGTTCAAGGATAGTTGAAAAAGAAGTGAGAGCTATGTTTTGACTGTTCAGATATTTACTGTTGCATGCTTACTAAAATGCATAAATATGTCTAGAAGTAAGACGGTCTTTAGATCTCAATACAATAATTAAACACCCAATATATTAGCTAGGTTAGTCTATATTATGTATATTGTAAAATTATGTAATATTTAATGAACACCTAGTTTAGGGTACTGTGAATGTATTACCAAAGTTCTGTTCTTGGCCTCTCTTTTTCTTTTTTTTGAGACTGAGCTCACTCTGTTGCCCAGGCTAGAGTGCAGTGGTATGAGCCTCACACAGAGCAACCTCAAACTCCTGGACTCAAGTGATCCTCCTGCTTCAGCCTCCTGAGTACCTGAGACTACAGGGGCCTACCACAAGTACAAGTACCTGAGACTCATCACGTGCCCACATGATTTTTTCTATTTTTGGTAGACAGGGTCTCACTCTTGCTAAGGCTAGTCTTGAACTCCTGAGCTCAAGTGATCCTCCGCTTTAGCCTCTCAGAGTGCCAGGATTACAGGTGTGACCCACTGTGCCTGGCAGTAGCATCATATCTTTATCACAGCCACGCCTAGTCCAAAGACTAGTATGTTCTTTCCTGGTAGCCATCATAGGCATTTGGCTTATTAGAAAGCATTCTTTCAGAAACTAAAAGGTACAGCTTGTGTTTTTTCCTTTAATTGTAATTGTTTAAAATTTTTGCAATAGGCTTAGCACCTGTAGCTCAGTGGTTAGGGTTTGAACCCAGCCTGGGTCTGCCAAACAACGACAACTACAACAAAAAAATCGCCAGGCGTTGCAGCAGGTGCCTGTAGTCCCAGATATTTGGGAGGCTGAGGCAAGAGAACTGCTTAATACCAAGAGTTGGAGGTTGCTGTGAGCTGTGATGCAATAGAACTCTACAGAGGGTGACATAGTGAGACTCTGTCTCAAAAAATAAATAAATAAATATAAAATTTTTGAAATAATTTCAAATTTGCAGAAAAGATGTAAGAATAGTACAGAGAATTCTCATATACATTTCTTTATGCAGATATACCAGTTTTTAATATTTGGCAACAATTGTTTTACTAGTTTCTTTTTTTCCCACCATCCATCCTTCCTTCCATCCATCCATCCATCCATCTATATAATCTGAACCATTTGAGAGGAAATTGCAGAGTGTACTGTTTAACCCCTAAATACCTTGGAGGGCATTTCTTAAGAACAAGGATATTCTCTTACATAAGCCGCAATACAATTATCAAAATTAGGAAATATAACAGTAACAATCTAATCTACAGTCTATGTTCCAAATTTGCCAATTGTCCCACTAATGTCCTTTCCACCAATGCCTTTTTCCTGGCCCAATGCAATCAGGACACAGTACAGTCAGTCAGTGGTCAGGCTCTTAAGTTTTCTCTGCTCTTTAACAGTTTCTCAGCCTCCCTTTCCTGTCATAACATTCACATTTTAAAAAAGTACTACTGGCCAGCACCTTGTGTCACATTTTCCTCAATTCGAGTGGCAGGTTCAAACTCAGCCCCAGCCAAACTGCAACAAAAAAATAGCCAGGCGTTGTGGCAGGCACCTGTAGTCCCAGCTACTCTGGAGGCTGAGGCAAGAGAGTTGCCTAAAGCCAGGAGTTGGAGGTTGCTGTGAGCAGTGTGACGCCATGGCACTCTACTGAGGGTGATAAAGTGAGATTCTGTCTCTATAAATAGATAGATGATAGATAGATAGATAGATAGATAAAATTCTCCTCAATTCAGAGTTGCCTGATGGTTTCTTGTGGTTACATCCAGGTTGTGTATTTAGGGACGGAATACTATGCGAGTGGGGTACTCTGCTCGATGCAGCCCTCAGGAGACACTTTTTTTTCTTTTGAGACAGAGTCTCACTCTGTCCTCCTGAGTGCCGTGAAGTCATAGTTCACTGCAACCTCAAACTCCTAGGCTCAAGGATCCTCCTGCCTCAGCCTCCCAAGTAGCTGGGACTACAGGTGCCCACCACAACACCTGCATAATTTTTCTGTTTTTAGTTGAGATGGGTCTTCCTCTTTCTCAGGCTGGTCTCAAACTCCTGACCTCAAGTGATTCAGCCTCCCAAAGTGCTAGGATTACAGGCATGAGCCACTAGGTCCAGCCTAGGAGACACTCATTGATTTATACCATTACTAGTCAGGTTGACTTTGATTACTGGGTTTAAGGTGGTGTCTACCAAGTTTCTTCACTTTAAAGTTATTATGTTCCCCTTGTAATTAATAAGTAACTTATGAGGAGATACTTTTAAGACTAACTAAATATTCTGTTTTTCAAAAATCTTGTACCTACTCATTTCCACATTTATTGATAATTCTTACCTAAATCTGTGATTACCATGATGATTATAAAGTGGTGATTTTCTGGTTTCTTCTAATATATTTTTTAGTTGACCTTTTTACTGTATGAATGAGCTTTCCTTATGCATCTGTTTACTTACCTATTCATTTCTTATCAGCATGGACTCTGGATTCTGCGTTATAATACATTACCGTGATTTTGATGTTCAAATTATCCCACTTGGGAGTCCCTCCTGGCTGGCTCCGGTGTCCTTTTAACTATCCCATCACTTTTTGAACACATCCTTACTTTTTAATAAGGCTCTTTTGTATTTTTCTTGTTCTAGGCCTGGCATCAGTCCTTTCTCCAGGAAGCCCCGATATCTTTTAAAGAGTGATAGTATTTAAGAACCACAACAAGGGCACTCCTTAATTCTTTCTTAAGAAATGACTCAGCGGCTCGGCGCCTGTGGCTCAAGTGGCTAAGGCGCC
>NW_003852402.1:21820612-21833866 GCF_000181295.1 Otolemur garnettii
AGGCTCTGTCTCAAAAAAAAAAAGAAAAGAAAAGAAAGAAAGAAAGAAAGAACTCACATTATTGAGTCTATTCATTTTAGGAATTCTGGTCTACAGAATTTAATTAGGTTCCATTTACTCATGCTGAGAAAGCATTTACCTCCTTGACCTTACCTATGAGATCACAAATTCTACCCAATGTTCTTTTGTTCCTCAATGGACTCTCAGTCCCTGGAGTGCCAGCCATACATATTGAAAGTATTCCATAAATATTTTCTGAATGATTTAATGCTACCAAACCTACATTAGAGAAGCCTATTTGAGATATGATTCCAAAGTCAAGTTCAAGGTTCAGTACAGAGCAGTTACATTCTTTGCATTCATTTGTTATAGCTGCTTATCATGTGACAGACTCAGAGCTTAAAATAGACTTATCTGTCCTACAGTTTACCTTCACGTTTATATTGTATTAGAAGCCTGTGGAAGGTTATTCTACAAAAATTGTGTTTGGGTGTCCCTTTTTCAAGATGCCTTGTCTTCGAGATTTTTCTCAATGGTTGAGAAGCAATGTTGGTAAATGTGATTACTTTTACTGAGACTATGACAGTGCTAGCCTTCTCAAAATCCTGAGGTGTGTGATGTTATTTTTATATATACCTCACGTATCTATATACATATGTATAAATATACCTCTCTGTATGTATATAGTCAATGGAACTTAATTCAGTTCTGTAGTAATTCAGAATTCCTAAAACAAATAGATTCAGTAATGTGAGTTCTTTTTTAAGAAAGAATTACAGGGACCAGGTGCTCTGGCTCACATCTGTAATCCTAGCATTCTGGTAAGTTGAGATGGGGGGATCGCTTGAGGTCACAAGTTCGCGACCAGCCTGAGCAAAAGCAAGACCCTTTCTCTAAAAATAGCCAGGCATTATGGTGGGTACCTACAGTTCCAGCTACTTGGGAGGTAGAGGCAAGAGGATCACTGGAACCCAAGAGTTTGAGGTTGCTGTGGGCTATGACACCATAGCACTCTACTGAAGGTGACAAAGTGAGATTCTATCTCTAAATAAATAGAAAGAAGAAGGAAGGAACGAGGTTGTGGTTTCTAAATACCATTACCCTCTAAAAGGGCTTCCTAGGGTGGTGCCTGTGGCTCAGTGGGCAGGGCGCCAGCCCCATATACCGAGGGTGGTGGGTTCAAACCTGGCCCTGGCCAAATTGCAACAAAAATAGCCGGGCATTGTGGTGGGCGCCTGTAGTCCCAGCTACTAGGGAGGCTAAAGCAAGAGAATCGCCTAAGCCCAGGAGTTGAAGTTTGCTGTGAGCTGTGACGCCATAGCACTCTACTGTGTGATAAAGTGAAACTCTGTCTCTACAAAAAAAAAAAAAAGACCCAGAGGCCTGAGGGTCAATTTAAAAAAAGGGAGAGGGCTTCCTAAAGGACTGATGCCAGGGCTAGAACAGAAAAAGTACAAATGAGCCAGAAAGATCTTTTATCAGTAAGTAAGGGTGTGCTCAACTCTGTAAGTTGATCCCTTAAGGAATTATAACAAACGCTGGTTCACATAAGGAACTGGGTCTGCTATTCTGAAACGTACAGGGGATGTCTGTGTGGTCTGTGGAAATCAGGTCAACTTAAGGAGGTGGTCCACTATGGGGGCTCTACTGTGGGCATGTGTACACACACACTCTTATACATTTTCCTTCACAGTTCTTGGCTCACAGCCCACAGCCCTTGTAGGCATTAGGAGCCAAGAACTGAATCTCTCAGAATGAGATAAACAGAACAATGAACAGAATCTCTCTCACTTTCTTCTGTCCTCCTTCCACCTCCCCATGGCAGGACTCCAACCTGATTGTGGGTCATAAGACTCTCACCCCAGAGAGGGCCCTGCCCTGTACCCTGCAGGGAAGAATGCTGCACAGAAAGCCAAAAATCATCTGAACAGACAGATCTTGCCAGTCTGTGACTTTTATCCAGCCACATCTCGACATGGTTGTCCATGCGTCAGTCATGCCCACCAGTGAAGTCTCCATACAAAGGCCTACAGGGATGGGGTCTGGGGACGTCTGGACAGCTGACCACCTAGAGATTCCTGGAAGGTGGCACACCCAGGGAAGGCAGGGAAGCTCAGTGCCCCTTTTCCCAACCTCACCCTGTGCATCTCTATGTCAATATCCTTGGTAATAAACTAGCGAACGTAAGTGTTTCCTTGAGTTACGTGAGCTGCTCCAGCAAGTTAGTCAAATTCAAGGAGGGGATCATGGGAGCCTGAACTTGAAGCCGGTCAGTCAGAAGTTCCAGAGGCCTATACTTGCGACTGGTGTCTGACGGGAAAAAAATTGGGGGGACTAAGGGTTCTGGAGCTATCTCCAGGTAGGAAGTGTTGGGACTGAATTAGAGGACATTCAGCTAGTGTCTGCTGCAGACAGATGCTTGTTTTCTCTGGGAGAAATCTCCCAGACTTGGTCACAGAGGTCTTCTGTGTTAACTGTTGTGTTGTAGAGTGAGAGGATAGGAAAAAAACAGCCTGAGTTTTCCAAACAAGGCGTTAATTGACTGTACATATAATAGTTAAGTACAGTATTTTATGCTTACTTCTTTTCCTTGATAAAACTGGGGTTATAATCATTCTATCAGGAAAAAAGAAACAACACTGGTTATTTTGTTTAATTAATGAGTTAATTTTTTTGAGACAGAGTCCCATTATGTCACCCTTGGTAGAGTGCCGTGGCATCACAGCTCACAGCAACCTCAAACTCTTGGACTTAAGTGATTCTCTTGCCTCAGCCTCCCAAGTAGCTGGGACTACAGGCGCCTGCCACAATGCCCGGCTATTTTTGTTGTTGTTGTTGCAGTTGTCATTGTTGTTTAGCTGGCCCAGGCCGGGTTCCAGCCCACCAGCCAGGGTGTATGTGGCCAGTGCCCTAACCACTGAACTATGGATACCAAGCCAACACTGGTTATTTTAATAGAATGTTTGATATGGGAATTGCTTAAAGGGGCACTGGAAAACTTTAAGGGAGCAAAGAGTAGACTGAGGTCACACAGATAATAACTGCAGGAAGCAGCTCCCGCTGCTGGTGCTAGAGGCACAAAGGGAAGTTACTACAATTTAACAGGAGGCAGGGGGGCCCTGTGGAACTAGGACCCAAACCTGTGAGAAGGGGCTGCCTGGTTGGTGCTGGTGTCTCTGAGGGCATTCAATGAGGCTGAATCTGGAAATGCTAGAAAGAGCTGGGAACTGGGACCAACCATTGCTGCGAGAGTGAAGGGAGGAAGATGTGAAGAAGTCTGATGGGAATAGTAGTCAAGTTCCATCTCCCTCCTGCTGTCCACTATCCTTAAGAACTCCCTATTGGGGCCAGGCGCAGAGGGTCACTCCTGTAATCCCAACACCCTGGGAGGCCAACGTGGGGAGGCCAACGTGGGTGGATTGCCTGAGCTCAGGAGTTGGAGACCAGCCTGAGCAAGAGAGAGACCCCATCTCTAAAATTAGCTGGGTATTGTGGTGGGTGCCTGTAGTCCCAGGTACTTAGGAGGCTGAGGCAAGAGGATCATGTGAGCCCAAGAGTTTGAGGTTGCCATGAGCTAGGACTCCATGGCACTCTCCTTAGGGCAGCAAAGTAAGACTATGTCTCAAAAAAGAAAAAAAAAAGCACTCCCTATGGGGAAAACCTAAAATAGTATTTTGTACTATCTCAGCCTTTGTATTAGAAAGTATAGAGGAGTGGGTTTAGAGCTGAGAAATAATAATTTAATATTTTTCTTTCTTTCTTTTCTCTCTATCTCTTTTTTTTTTCTTTGTAGAGATTATCACCTGGGCTAGACTGCAGTGGTACCATCATTGCTTTATAACCTCAAACTTCAGGGCTCAAATGATCCTTCTGCCTCGGCCTCCTAAGTAGTTGGGATTTGACAGGTACAGGCCACCACTCCTGGCTAATTTTTTAAAAAATATTTTTGAGTTGACCTAGGGTCTCATTATGTTGACCAAGGCTGGTCTGGAACTCTTAACCTCAAGCAATCCTCCCATCTCCACTCCCCAAAGTGCTAGAAACACAGATGTGAGCTACCATGCCCAGCCCAGGACAATAACTTAATAACCAGCACAGCAATTTTGAAACTCTAATTTTTTTGTTTTTGTGAGACAGAGTCTCACTCTGTTGTCCTTGGATAGAGTGCTGTGGTATCATCATAGCTCACAGCAACCTCAAACTCTTAGGCTCAACCCATCTTCTTGCCTCAGCCTCCCGAGGAGCTGGGACTACAGGCACCCACCCCAATGCCCAGCTAGTTTTTTTCTGTTTTTAGTAGAGACAGGGTCTTGCTCTTGCTCAGGCTGGTCTTGAACTCCTGAGTTCAAGCAATTCACCCACCTCAATCTCCCAGAGTGCTAGGATTATAGCTGTGAGCCATGGTACCCATCAGAAGCTCTGTTTTAGAGCAGTCTATTACATGGACACATTTAGAACCTGAAATAACATACTATATCACACCTGTAATCCAAGTACTCTGGGAAGCTGAGGTGAGTGGATTGCCTGAGCTCAAGGTTAGAGACCAGTTGGAGCAAGAGTGAGACCCCTGTCTCTAAAACAGCCAGGCGTGTGGCGGGCGCCTATAGTCCCAGCTACTAGACAGGCTAAGGCAAGAGAATTGCTCGAGCCCAAGAGTTTGAGGTTGCTGTGAGGTAAGATGCCATGGCACTCTACAGAGAGACAGAACATTTGAATGCCCAGTTGATGGATTTAATGCATATATAGTAACTCAATTCTTCATGCTCAGCTTTGTTAAAATCCTCATATCAAGATTTATATGGTTAATCAAAAAAATAACATTAGGCTCGGCACCTGTAGCTCAGTGGCTGGGGCGCTGAGCTGGTGGGTTCAAACCCAGCCTGGGCCCGCCAAACAACAATGACAACTGCAACCAAAAAATAGCCAGGCATTGTGGCAGGCGCATGTAGTCCCAGCTACTTGGGAGGCTGAGGCAAGAGAATCGCTTCAGCCCAGGAATTGGAGGTTGCTATGAGCTGTGATGCCATGGCACTCTACCAAGGGCGACATAGTGAGACTCCGTCTCAAGATAAATAAATAAATAAATAAATAACATTTAAGCACAGACCTATGCTTTGTTGTGAAGGAAATAGGTATAAAGAATCTCCAATTAGGCTCGGCGCCTATAGCTCAACCGGCTAAGGCGCCAGCCACGTACACCTAAGGTGGCGGGTTCGAATCCCCAGCCCGGACCCGCCAAACAACAATGACGGCTGCAACCAAAAAATAGCCGGGCGTTGTGGCGGGTGCCTGTAGTCCCAGCTACTTGGGAGGCGGAGGCAGGAGACTCGCTTGAGCCCAGGAGTTGGAGATTGCTGTGAGCTGTAATGCCACGGCACTCTGCCCAGGGGGACAGCGTGAGGCTCTGTCTCAAAAAAAGAAAAAAAAAAAAAGAATCTCCAATTACAAATTTGAAAGAAAGGTAGAATTCTCATCTGTAATATGAGAAACAAATCATATTGTTAATTAATGTAGCTTGATCTTTTCCTGCCAGACACCTAATAAGCTTGGAGATCTGCTTTTTAAGCCACTAAAAGATTAGTAGATGAAAATTAATAGGGAGCAACGGAAAGGCTGTTATACACAAGTTAATTGACAGCCGAACAGAGGGACAGATAATAGATAATTGTCAGTGCAACTCAATGCAAAATAATAACAGCTGCTCAGTCCATGTTGCATTGAACTGAGTGGACCCGGGGGGACAACACCAGCAAGCCCTTTGCAAGGGGAGACAAGGGTGCAGGGCTCCCCAGTGATCCTCACAGGCTTTTGTTGAAGGCAGACATGAGAAAATAACAGCACAGCAGACAGCTTCAAAAAGAGAGTCAAGGTTAAAAAATGAGTTTTTCTGTAACTGTATGATTTAACTCTTAATACATTCTGTTTACTGTACTTCTGTTTGGCCTTTTTCTTTCTTTTTTTTTTTTTCCTTGCAGTTTTTTGGGCCAGGGACTGGGTTTGAACCCGCCACCTCCAGCATATGGGGCCAGTGCCCTACTCCTTTGAGCTACAGGCGCTGCCCCTGTTTTGCCTTTTTCTTATCACTACTCCATATGACTTAGGGCTGGGACAGGAGGCTGTGTCTAGTGAGTATTGTTTCTAGTACTTGGGCCAGCAGTGATGCTTGGCTTTTTCCCAGATCACTCTGTCCCTAGTGGCTAGCACTTTCATTCCCTATAATCTATCCCAAAGTTAGTAAGAGGAAGAACCAGGATTTTTTTTTTTTTTTTTTTTTTGCAGTTTTTAGGCTGGGGCTGGGTTTGAACCCACCACCTCCAGCATATGGGACGAGTACCCTACCCCTTTGAGCCACAGGCACTGCCCAAGAACCAGGATTAAAAAAAAAAAAACCTGTAAGCTAAAAAAAATACAGCTGCCTCCAGCCCCGTTTAGGATTAAACAACTTTACAGGGTTATAGATGTTTTTATTTGTAACACACACACACACATACACACACGTTAATGCTCCTTAAGGGGGAGGGCAGAGAAGAACAAAAGCCAGAGCACTGTAGCTATGAAGATATATTATGCTGCCAACATCTGTCTATCAGAAATCACAAATGCATATATGTTTTGGTCCAGTTATTTCTGGACCAAAAATATGGGGAATTTGGGGGGAATTTTTTCTCTTACACATAACACATGTGCAAAATGATATGTGTACAAGATGACTCGTTATGTCATTACTTAAACAGAATGGAAATAAGGCAGTCAGCCCATCAGTAGGGTTCAGTATGGTGTGGCCAAACATGGAACACTAGGTAACTGCTAGTAAATAGAAATGCACATAAACCAAAGCCTTCTCTACTGATGTAGAAAGATCTCCAGCCTGCCCAACAACTACAACTACAACCAAAAAATAGCCGGGCATTGTGGTGGCCACCTATAGTCCCAGCTACTTGGGAGGCCGAGGCAAGAGAATTGCTTAAGCCCAAGAGTTTGAGGTTGCTGTGAGCTGTGATACCACAGCACTCTACCCAGGGCGACAGCTTGAGATTCTGTCTCCAAAAAAAAAAAGAAATACTGAGGTATGAAACAGTATATGGGAGTAAGATTGTGTGTGTCTATGCCCTATGTGTAATATGTCTGGAAAAACATATACACAAAAACTGATAATAGCCAGGCCCAGTGGCTCATGCCTGTAATGCTAGCACTCTGGGAGGCTGAGGCAGGTGGGTTGCCTGAGCTCAGGAGTTAGAGACCAGCCTGAGCAAGAGACTCTGTCTCTGAAAAATAGGCATTGTGGCAGGCCTGTGTCCCAGGTACTCAGGAGGCTAAGGCAAGAGGATCCCTTGAGCCCAAGAGTTTCAGGTTGCTCTGAGCTACGATGCCATAGCACTCTATGGAGGGTGACAAAGTGAGACTGTCTCAAAAAAAAAAAAAAACAAAAACAAAAAACCAACCTGATAATAATTGCTTGCTTATGGGATGGGAACTATATAGTGGGGGTTCAGGGGTGAGAGGAAGACTTTTCACTATATCTTCTTTAATGTTTAAACTTTTGAACTATGTGTTTGCATTACTCTTTCAAATTTTAAATTTTTTTCCTTTTGAGATAGGGTCTTGCTCTGTTGCCCCATCATAGGTCATTGCAGCCTCAAACTCCTGGGCTCAAGTGATCTTCCCGCCTCAGCCTCCTGAGAAGCTGGGGCTACATGGGCACTCCAGCACACCTGACTAATTTTTTTCAATATTTTTGTAAGAATAGGTCTTGCTATGTTCCCATGCTGGTTTAGAGCTCATGGGCTCAAGTGATTCTCTTGCCTCCACCTTCCAAAGTGTTAGGATTACAGGTATGAGCCTCTGCACTTGGCCGAATTTTTAAAAAAAAAGAAAACAAAAATATATTACCCTTGAAGGCAGGACATAACTACAACAGGGACTACAAATGCAAACATTGTAACCTAATTCTTTTACCCTCAAATTAACCTGAAATTAAACAAAAATGTATTACCTTGATGTTCCTGGATATTCCAAGGTTCACTATACAAGTTAATACCCTAAATGGATCCTGTTCTTATGAAAGAGTCATGTTGTCAATAGATAATAAATGATCCCACATTGGGTCATAAACCTTGATAATCAAGTTATATTATTGGAAACACCAAGTTAAAATCAAGGCAGCTTATTTCTTATTTTCTGATTTTCTATTACTCTACCGTTATGTTTATTTTAGCGTAATTATATGAACATAGTCTAGCACGTGACAACAGCAAATCTAAGGGCAACTCAAATTTTATGACAAATAACAGACTCTACTGGTTAGAGCCCTCCTCTAGCAGAATTACAAACAGTGCGCTCCACAGCGACATCTAGTGTACACGTTTTGTAAAATCATTTAGATGTGATATAGTAGTTTGTGGCCCTAAGACTAGAACATTTGTAAACTCCTGAAGTAAATAGCTTAACCAAAGTCTACTTATTTATTTATTTTATTTTTATGTAGAGACAGAGTCTCACTTTGTCGCCCTCAGTAGAGTGCTATGTTGTCACAGCTCACAGCAACCAGGGCTTAGGCGATTCTCTTGCCTCAGCCGCCCAAGTAGCTGGGACTACAGGCACCCACCACAATGCCCAGCTATTTTTTTTTTTTTATTGCAGTCTGGCTGGGGCTGAGTTTGAACCCGCCACCCTCAGTATATGGGGTCCGCGCTCTACCCACTAAGCCACTGAACCACAGGCTTTGTCCATGCTTATTTATTCTTATTGTGGTTTTTAGATTACAGTGCACAATAGCCCAGCTATTTTTTGTTGTGGTTTGGCCAGGGCGGGCTTTGAACCTGCCACCCTCGGTATATGGGGCCGGCGCCCTACCCACTGAGCCACAGGCGCTGCCCTACAGTGCACAATTCTTGCTGTCCATGTTTTAGCTGGATTAGGACTGAGGATAGTAGTTGATGCTACAGTCTAAAAATAGTTACTTTTGGTTGCTTTTTAAAATCTACTGTGAAATTTACATCGTTTGTGATGAGAAAAAAATTAGGAATATATAAATTCATCCATAAATTTCTTAATTATTAAGAACTCTTTAATTCAAAGCTTCCTAACACATGGTAGCGTAGTATGAAAATAGTACAAAAAGACCTCTGTGCACAAAATCAAAATTCTACTTGCAGAATGTTGGGAAGTTAGAAATCACCCGAGTAGAAATATCAGTGACATTCTTGCCTAATAAAGGAATAACAGACAATAATAACCATATACTTTGGGACTGCTAATAAACATTCTCTTTGATGTGGTAAAAATGCCCAGTACCTCCAAAGAGACTTATTTACAAAAACAAAACAATCCATAAGTAAGCAACCCATGGTGATAATGCCAGATACCTTTTTTCTCTATCATATCTACTTTATTTTTAAAATATTTATCTATTTATTTATTTGAGATGGGAGTCTCAATAATGTTGCCCAGGCTGGACTGGCTATAATAGTGCAATAGCTATCGATAGGTGTGATCATAGCTCACTGCAGCTTCCAACCCCCAGACTCAAGGGATTCTCTTGTCTCAGCCTCAGAGGTAGTTAGGAACCAGGGTATGAGTCACTGTGCTTAGCTCTATTATGTACATATATCTATTTTAAGTAGTCTTAGGAAAAGTGTCACTGAATGATGATATGTGAAAATATACCTTAGTATTCTCCAATCCAGTTTAACTGAATAAGCCTCACTTGAAGCTCTTTTGGCCCCTTAATCCAAGAAACAAAAATTTCATTTGTTGTTATCTGATGATGGTAGCCCTCATTCTATTAATTAAAACTACCCATGAACTGCTTACCTAACTAAGGAGTAGAGTCTGAATGTTTGCAGTTGCTTATGTTGATTAATTTGCCTGCTATCATATTTCCTCTGTTATCACAAGTAGGAGTATAAACCTTTGGGGCAGATCTGGATTCAAAACTTCAGCCTCAACTCCTTTGGTCTGTATTTTCCTTAGTTGCAAAATGAAGGACCATTTACTTCCTGGAGATAGACAAGTAGTGATAAGAATAAGCATTCTTACTCATTTCCTAAAATAACTATTTGGAATTTAATCATTTAGTTCTCAATGTTTTAATAAAGTATATCATATACCTATAGGTTATTGACAGTTAACCTTAATCAATTAAGAGTCTTCTTTCTGGGGTAGTACCTGTGGCTCAAAATGGTAGGGCGCTGGACCCACATGCCAGAGGTGTCGGGTTCAAACCCAGCCCCAGCCAAAAAAAAAAAAAAAAAAAAAAATAATTAAAACCCTTTTAAAAAAAAAAAAAAAAGAATCTTCCCTTCTATTGCTAGATGGTAAAGAGTTTTTTGCTTGTTCTGTTTTTACTTTTTTTTTTTTTTGGATACAGAGTCTCACTATGTTACCCTGGGTAGAATGGCGTGGTGTCACAGCTCACAGGAACCTCCAACTCTTGGGCTTAAGGGATCCTCTTGCCTCAGCCTCCCAAGAAGCTGGGACTACAGGCGCCTGCTACAATGCCTGGCTATTCTTTTTGTTGCTGTTGCCATTGTTGTTCAGCAGGCCTGGGCCAAGATGGAACCCGCCAGCTTCAGTGTATGTGGCCAGTGCCCTACCTACTGAGCTGCAGGTGCCACTCATTTGTTCTGTTTTTAAATAATAGACAGTATTGACTTTCATTAAATGTTTTTTCTGCATCTTTTGAGATGCTTGCATAGTTGAAATAAGAGCAACATAATTAAAAATACATGGAATTAGGCAGGGTATGGTGGCTCACACCTGTCTGTAATCCTAGCACCTTGGGAGGCCAATTTGGGAGGATCACTTGGGCACAGCAAGTGATCAGCCAGAGCAAGACACAGTCTCTCCTAAAAATAGGAAAAAATTAACCAGGGCTGGATGGCAAGTGCCTGCAATCCCAGCTACTTGGAGACTGAGGCAAGAGGATTGCTAGAACCCAGGAGTTTGAGGTTACTGGGAGCTGTGACTTCATGGCACTCTAGCCTGAGCAACAAAGTGAGACTCTGTCTCAACAAAAAAGAAAAAAATCCAAAAGGTTATAAAGTAGGGACATTATGGTGAGCTAAGGTTAATTTATTACAGAAGAGAAAAAAAATTTAAAGGAATTTGTAGCCTAAGTGTATGGTGTTTATAGCCTATGGTAGCCTTAGTAATAGCCTAGGCCTTCACACTCACCACCACTTACTGACTCACCCAGACCAACTTTCAGTCCTGCAAGCTCCATTCGCAGTGCTCAATACAGATGTACCATTTTTTATCTTTTATACCATATTTTAACTGTATTTATGTTTAGACACATACTAACCATTATATTATAAATGCCTCTACGGTATTCAGTACAGTAACAAGCTGAACAGGTTTTTAGCCGAGGAGCAATAGTCTAGGCCATCTGGGTTTCATAAGTCCCTCCGTGACGTTTGTACCACAACCTGTTTCTTAGAATGTACCCTGTTGTTAAGCAATGCACAATGGTGCTTGTTTTTTCTGCCTCCTAGTTTTAGGAATTCCAATGCAATGTTGAATAGAAGTGGTGATGGAGGACCTCCTTGTCTTATCCTTGATTTCAAATGGAAAGCTTTCAAAATTTTATTATTATCATGTTTGCTCTAAGCACTGATGACACTCCATGTATTTTCATTATTCAGGTGAAAATATTTTCTAATTTGTGCTGTATTCCTTCTTCAGTTTGATTCATGAGTATCTGAAAGTGCACGCCTTAATTACCAAGCAGTTAGAGATTTTCTGAGTATTGTTCTTTATTGATTTCTAGCTCAGTTCCACTGTAGTGAGAGAATATGTGATCAATTATTGAAACTTTGGGAGAGGTCTTGCTTTATAAAGCTCAGGATGTGGTCAATTTTTATTTAAGTTCTGGTTCCAGTTGAAAGGAACATATGTGATAGGCAGAATTCTTTCTCCTATGACCTTTATCCTCTAGTATTAATTCTGTTCATATGTTATATTACATGACAAAGGGATTTTTGCAGATGTGTGATTAAAATAGGGATATTATCCTGAATTAGCCAGATGGGCCCAGTATAATCACATGAGCCCTTAAAAGCAGAAGAGGGCTGGGCACAGTGGCTCACACCTGTAATCCTAGCACTCTGGGGGCCAAGGAAGGTGGATCTCCTGAGCTCAGGAGTTTGAGACCAGCCTGAGCAAGGGTAAGACCCTATCCCTACTAAAAATGGAAAAACTAGCCAGGTATTATGGCAAGCATCAGTAGTCCCAGCCATGGGAGGCTGAGGCAAGAGGATCACTTGAGGCCAAGAGTTTGAAGTTGCTGTGAATGATGATGGCACCAGGGTACTCTACTCAGGGTGACAGAGTAAGACTCTGTATCTAAATAAATAAACAAACAAACAAAAAACACAGAAGGTATAAGGGAAAGTCAGAGATTCCAAGCATGGGAAGAATTCAATACTCCTTTGCTGGCTTGGAGATAGATGGGGCCAAACAGGAAGTATGAGAAGGAACTAAATTCTACCAACACCCTCAATGAGTCTGGATGGGGATTCGTCCCCAATAAGGACGGCAATCCCGGCTGGGTGTGGTGACTCATGCCTGTAATCCTAGCACTCTGGGAAGCTGAGGCGGGAGGATCACTTGAGGTCAGGAGTTCAAGACCAGCCTGAGCGGGAGTGAGCCCCTGTCCCTACTAAAAGTAGAAAAATTAGCTGGGCAGGGGCACATGCCTGTAGCCCCAGCTATTCAGGAGGCTGAGGCAAGAGGATCATTGAAGCCCAGGAGTTTGGGGTTGCTGTGAACTGTGGATGCTACTGCACTGTAGCTGGGCAACACAGAGAGACCATCTCAAAAAAGAAAAAAAAAAATCCTGCTGAATTCTTGATTTTGGCCCCATGAGAAACCTAAGCAAGGAATACAGCAGGTCCATGCTGGGCCAGAACTTGAGACTCGGGGAAACTGAGATATTAAGTGGGTATTGTTTTAAGCTGTTAGACTTATGATGGTAGCAACAGAAAGCTAAACTAACATGCATTCTGTCTTTGTTGTGTGTTATGTATATATCAGCTATGAATTGTTATACAATAACCAAAAATAGTCCATACAAAACTTATTGCCTGTAACATCAGCACAGTATCACTGTCAAGGTCTCTCTTCTCTTTTTTTGAGATGGAGTCTTACTCTATTGCTCTGGGTAGAGTGCTGTACTGTCATAGCTCACAGCAACCTCCAACTCTTGGGCTCAAGTGATCCTCTTGCTTCAGTTTTTCAATTTTTAGTAGAGAC
>NW_003852402.1:21834036-21845424 GCF_000181295.1 Otolemur garnettii
ACAGAGTCTCACTTTATCACCCTTGGTAGAGCACTGTGGCATCACAGCTCACAGCAACCTCCAGCTCTAGGGCTTAGGCGATTCTCTTCCTTCAGCCTCCCGAGTGGGAGGCTGGGACTACTGGCGCCTGCCACAATGCCCGGCTACTTTTTTGTTGTTGCTGTTGTTGCAGTTTGGCCTGGGCTGGGTTTGAACCCACCACCCTCAGTATATGGGGCCGGCACCCTACTCACTGAGTCACAGACGCCACCCAAGGCCTTCTTTTTAACAAAATCCAATGTTTTACCAGAGCAGGAGGGATTTTATACGCAGTATCATTGTCAAAGTTACACCTATGGTTACTTTCTTCTTATTAGGTTTTCTGTTTTATTTATTGATTTATTTATTTATTGAGACAGAGTCTCACTATGTCACCCTCAGTAGAGTGAAGTGGCATCACAGCTCACAGCAACCTCCAATTCTTGGACTTTCGCAATTCTCTTGCCTCAGCCTTCCACATAACTGAGACTACAGGCACCACAATGCCCAGCTATTTTTTGTTGCAGTTGTCATTGTTGTTTAGCTGGCCTGAGCTGGGTTTGAACCTGCCAGCCGTGGTGTATGTAGCTGGTGCCATAACCACTGTGCTATGGGTGCGGAGACTATTTTATTTATTTTGGTTTCAAAACATTATGAGGGTATAAATGTTTTGGTTACATGTATCAATTTTGTAATGCTTGAGCTAGGGTTATAAGTATACCCATCACCCAAATACTGTTCACTGTACCCATTATACAAATTTTGCCCATTCCCTTCTGCCCCCCTCTTCTGCTTGATTTCCACTGAGTTTCACTTCCCTCTGTGCACCTATGTGCCCATCAGTTAGTTCCAGTTAATAGTGAGTGCATGTTATTTGTTTTTCCATTCTTTAGATCTGTCACATAGAGGAAAGGTCTCCAGTTGCATCCAAATTGTTTCAAAAGGCCTTAATTCATCCTTCTTCATGGCTGAGTAGTATTCCATAGTATACATCTACCACATTTTGTTGATACATTTATGAATTGATGGGCACTTGGTTTAATTCCACATTTTTGTAATTGTGAATTGCACTGCAATAAACATTTGAGTGCATGCAGATGTCTTTTTTTTTTTTTCAGATATCTTTTTGATAAAATGACTTCTTTTATTTTGGGCAAATATCCAGTAGTAGTAGGATCATTGGATCAAATGGTAGGTCTACTTTTAGTTCTTTGAGGAATCACCATACTTTTTTCTACGGAGGTTTTACTAATTTGTGGTCCCACTAACAATGTCTGAGGATTCCTTTCTCTCTGCATGCATACCAGCATCTACTGTTTATGGAATTTTTGTTGTTGTTGTTGTTTATGGAATTTTTAATAAAAGCCATTCTAACTGGGGTGATAGCTCATTATGGTTTTAATTTTCCTTCTTTCTTTCTTCCTTTTTTTTTTTTTTTTTTTTTAGACAGAGTCTCACTATATCACCATCGGTAGAGTGCCATGATGTCACAGCTCACAACCACCTCAAACTCTTGGGTTTAAGTGATTCTCTTGCCCCAGCTTCCCAAGTAGCTGGGACTACAGGTGCCAGCCACCACGCCTGGCTATTTTTTTTGCTGTAGTTGTCATTGCTGTTTAGTTGGCCTGGGCCTGGTTTGAATCTGCCAGCCTGGGTATATGTGGCCAGCACCCTACCCACTGAGCAATGGGTGCCGCCTGTGGTTTTAATTTTCATTTCCCTGATAATTAGTGATGTTGAGCATTTTTCATGTTTATTGGGTTTTTCCCTATCTTCTTTTGAAAAGTTTCTGTTCATGTTTTTTGCCCACTTTTTTAATGGGGTTGTTTGTTCTTCCCTTGCTAATTTGCTTGAGTTCTTTATAGATTCTGTTTATTAGCCCTTTGTCAGATATCAAGTTTATGAATATTTTCTCTCATTCTGTAGGTGTCTATTTGCTCCGTTGATTATATCTTTAGCTGTGCAGAAGGTTTTTAATTTAATCAAGTCCCATTTATTTACTTTTATTGTTGCTGTGATTGCCATTGGGGTCTTCTCCATAAATTCTTTGCCAATATTTAGAAGAGTTTTTCTAACATTTTCTTCTGAAATTCTTATAGTTTTGTGCCTTACATTTAAATCTTTTATCCATCTTGAATTAATTTTTATGAGTGGTGAGAGATATGGGTCCTGTTTCAATCTTCTGCATGTAGCTATCCAATTTTCCCAGCACCATTTATTAAATAGGACTTCTTTTCCCCAGCGTATACTGTTTTTTTTTATTTTTTTAATTTATTTTTCTTACTTATACATGTGTATATTAGGTATAGTCTGTGAAGGTTTGGCCTTCACAGAACTAAAAAGGCTAAATTTAATGACAATAACAATATTTAACATAAGGACTGAAAACAAAAACCTCATAAAGAACGAGTGAAGGCTCCGCGCCTATAGCTCAACCGGCTAAGGCGCCAGCCACATACACCTAAGGTGGCGGGTTCGAATCCCCAGCCCGGACCCACCAAACAACAATGACAGCTGCAACCAAAAAATAGCCAGGCGTTCTGGCGGGCGCCTGTGGTCCCAGCTACTTGGGAGGCAGAGGCAGGAGACTCGCTTGAGCCCAGGAGTTGGAGGTTGCTGTGAGCTGTAATGCCACAGCACTCTACCCAGGGGGACAGCTTGCGGCTCTGTCTCAAAAAAAAAAAAGAACGAGTGAAGATGAATACATTCAGAAAAGAAATCAGATGATTGCTGCAATGAAATATTAAGCAATAACAATAGTGACAATGCAAAGAAAGTAACATTCACATTGTCAGATAGAAGTATGTCTATTTTTTTATTTTTTTATTTTTTTGCAGTTTTTGGCCAGGGCTAGGTTTGAACCCACCACCTCCAGCATATGGGGCCGGTGCCCTTCTCCTTTGAGCCACAGGCACCACCCTAGAAGTATGTCTATTATAGAATATTTTGATCAGTTAACTTCTTTTTTTCCAAAGTCTAAAAAAAATAGACAACTAATATTTATAAATAAAAGTAAAAGATAATTTCAAAAAAACTCCAGATCATACCAAATCTTATAGACAATAGAAAAAAAATACTTCAAAATCATTCTACTTAATCTGGATATACTTGATATTAAAATTGGAGAAAATATATTGTTATAAAGGGGAAATTACAAACATATTTCACTTATAAATGAGGATGCAATATGATAAACAACATATTAACATGTTGAATTAAAAATTAATGTCCCAGTGTCTACTGTTGTCTGCTTTGTCAAAGATTACTGGCTATATGGAGATGGTTTTATATCTGAGTTCTCTGCTCTGTTCCATTGGTCTATTTTTTGTCTCAGTACCATGCTGTTTTGGTTACTGTAGCCTTGTAGTATAGTTAGAAGTCTTGCAATGTGATCCCTCCAGATTTGTTCTTTTTGCATAAGATTGCTTTGGCTATCTGGGTACTTTTCCCAACAAAGTACAGAATTATTTTTTTCTAGATCTGTGCAATGTGACATTGGTATTTTTTTTTTAGGAGACAGAGTCTCACTGTGTTGCCCTTGGTAGAATGCTGTGGCAGTGCTGTGGCATCACAACTCACAGCAATCTCTAACTCTTGGACTTAAGTGTTTCTCTTGCCTCAGCCTCCCAAGTAGCTGGGAATACAGGTGCCCACCACAATGCCTGGCTATTTTTGTTGTTGTTGAAGTTGTCATTGTTGTTTAGCAGGTCCTGACTGGGTTTGAATCCACCAGCCTCAGTGTATGTGGCCGGTGCCTTAACAACTGCGCTACAGGCGCTGAGCTATGACATTGGTTTTTTTTTTTTTTTAATGAAAATAGTAATATTTAATAGGCATATTTTCTCAGTATACATTCATAAAAGTCATTTAGGAATGTTCATATTAGTACTACTAAATTATGACAATTTATCAAAAACCCTTACTTTCTAAAGCATGTTCCATGAACTCAATTAAAATACATACCACAGTAGTTTTTCAAAAAGCATTTTGTACATTTCTAATCATTTGTAAATTTTTGTAAAATTTTGTAAAACTTGGAAAGGAAAGCATTCCATTCCAGATGATAAGCTCCAGGACAGCAGGGATGGTATTGGTCTTGCTCATGTGCTGTTAGGTTACAGCACCTAGTCCGATGCTCGGCACATACAAGGCCTTCAATAATTGTCAACCAATATGCCTCAGTCTTACTCTATAGGAAGTATTTTTGCATAAGATTAAGAGACGTCCTTCAAAAATGAGTAAAGTGAATGAGTAAACCATTACTCTGGAGACATTGGTATTTTGATGGCGATTGCAATGAATCTATAAACCACCTTGAATAGTATGGGCATTTCAATAATGCTTGATTCTACTACCCATGAACATGTTATGTTTTCCATGTCATCTATTTCTTTATGCAATGTTCTGTAGTTTTTTTCTTTCTTTTATTATTATTTTTAGACAGTCTCACTCTGTTGCCCTGGGTAGAGAACCATGGCATCATCATAGCTCATAGCATCCTCAAACTCTTGGGTTCAAGCAATACTCTTGCTTCAGCCTCTCAAGTAGCTTGGATTACAGGCTCCTGCCACCATGCCCAACTAATTTTCCTATTTTTAGTAGGAATGTGGTCTTGCTCTTGCTCAGGCTGGCCTCCAACTCTGAGCTCCAGCAATTACCCTCCTTAGCTTCCCAGAATGCTAGGATTACAGGTGTGAGCCACAGAGCCTAACCTTATAGTTCTCTTTTTAGGAATTTTTTTCCCTCCTTGGTTAGGTATTTCATTTTCTTTGTAGCTATTGTGAATGATATTGAGTCTTTGATTTGACTCTCACTTGACTGTTACTGTTAGAAATACCACTGATTTGTATAGATTGGTTTTGTAACCTGAGATTTTGCTGAATTTATCAATTCCAGGAGTGTGTTAGTGGAGTCTTTGGGGTTTTCTAGATATAAGGTCATATTGTCAGCAAAAAGTTACAGCTCTTTACTGATTTGAATCCCAGGCAACCCCCCATTTATGAATGGGATAGGTTCTGTAAATTTGTTCTTAAGTTGAATTTGTATGTAATTTGGAACATTTACCTACATGTACTTATAATAGGTACATTTATCTATTACATGTAATAGCCTCTGCTCATAAGTTAGAGGTATAGATCAGCAGGATGTTTATAACTTGGGGACTTAAGATGAGAGCCTCTTTTTTTAAGTTTAAGTTGTAATGTACATCCGATGTTTCTAACTCAAGGACTGCCTGTAATCTTTATTTCTTTCTCTTTCCTGATTGTTCCGGCTAGGAATTCTAGCACTATGTTGAATAGAAGTACTAACAGTGGGCACCCTTGTCTTGGTCCAGTTCATAGTGGAAATGCTTTCAACTTTTCTCCATTCAGTGTGATATTGGCTATGGTTTGTCACTGATGGCTTTTATAATCTCTCTGAGATCAGTTTGTTTGTCTGGAAGTCTTTATTTCTCCTTTATATATGAAAGTTTTTTTTTTTTTTGAGACAGAGTCTCATCAGTATAGAACATTTCTATATTCCAGAAAGTCCCATCATGCCCCTTTGTACTCAATTCCCTCCCTCCCACCTTTGCCCCCTTCCCTGGTGTAATTTGTCAGGGTATAGATTATACTCAGCCTTTCCCAGAATTTCATACAAAAAAAAAAAAAATCTTACAGTGCTTACTCTTTTACATCTGGCTTCTTTTTCTGAGTGTTCTGGTTTTGAGATTCACCCATGTTGTATTTTTTAGTCTACTGACTGAATGAATACACCATAATCTGTTTTCATTGTCCTTTATTGGATATGGGTTTTTTATTTTTTCAGGTTTTTACTATTGAATAAAAATTCAGAGATAAAGGTTTTCTTGAGTAAATACCCAGGAGTGGAATTACTGGGCCATATGGGAAGCATATTTTTTTTTTTTTTTTTTTTTTTGTAAAAAGAAGTAAAATTTATTCATACACTATACAATATCTATAATTTTAAGTTAACACAGTCACCTTAATAAGTGAAACTTTACTTGCTCATACTTGCTTTCTGTATTTCAATCTTGCTGAACTTTATTAAATCAGATAATTCTCAACTGATAGGAAAAACAATACTGGAACAAAAATCAGAAATCAGAGAAGAAAGTTTCAAATTAATTGCCTAAGAAAAAGAAGAGTGCAGATTTCAAGTAACATTTATTTTTTATTTACTTATTTTTTTTAGAGACAGGGTCTCATTTTGTCACCCCCGGTAGAGTGCCATGGCATCACAAGTCACAGCAACCTCCAGCTCTTGGGCTTAGGTGATTCTCTTGCCTCAGCCTCCCGGGTAGCTGGGACTACAAGCATCCACCACAACACCCAGCTATTTTTTTGTTGTTGCAGTTTGGCCAGGGCTGCATATCTTTAACATTATAAAAAATTGCCCAAATTTAGCCATTCTATTGGGGACATAGTTCATTTTAATATTACTTTACCTTTCCCTTAATGTTAATAATGTTGCACTTGTGCTTCTTGGCTCTAGCTGTAATTTATCTCGTGAAGTATCTTTTCAAACTTTTGTCATTTATAAGTCTTTAGATTTTCATTTTATATATTCTGAATACAAATTATTTGACATATTGATAATGCAAATAGTTTCCCCATATGCAAGTATGTTTAATTACTATCATTTGGTTCAAAATACTTTTCTAGGGCGGCTCAAACTCTTGGGCTCAAGTGATCCTCTTGCCTCAGCCTCCCAAGTAGCTGGGACTACAAGTGCCTGGCACAACATGGGACTATTTTTTTTTTCAGTCTCATTTTAACGCCCTCGGTAGTGCTGTACTGTCACAGCTCACAGCAACCTCTAGCTCTTGGGCTTAGGCAATTCTTTTGCCTCAGCCCCCTGAGTAGCTGGGACTACAGGTGTCCACTACAACACCTGGCTATTTTTTGGTTGCAGTTTGGCCAGGGCCGGGTTTGAACCCACCACCCTCAGTATATGGGGCCCGCACCCACTGAGCTGCAGGTGCCGCCCAACACTGGGCTATTTTTTACAGATGGGGTCATGCTTTTACTTCAGCTGGTCTCAAATTCATGTCTCAGCCTCCCAGAGTGCTGGGATTACAGGCGTGAGCCACCGCACCTAACAAATGTGAATGTTCCATGTGCACTTGAAACGAATGTACATCTTGTCATTGGTTGTAGCATTCTACCAACGTGAATTACGTCAAATTAGCTGAAAGTGTTGTCAATATACTACAGCCTTGCTAAAATTTTGCTATACCAGTTACTAAGAGTGCTGAAATTTGTTCTTTTTATCCTATCATGTTTTGCTACATGTATTTTGATGCTTTGTTACTGGATGCAGTACTGGATGCATTTCTTTTTATTTCACTTTATTTTTGAATAAGAGTCTCACTCTGCCACCCTATGTAGAGTGCTATAGCATCATAGTTCACAGCAACCTCAAACTCTTGGGCTTAAGTGATTTTCCTGCTTCAGCCTCAGGCTAGCTAGGACCACAAAGCCTGGCTAATTTTTCTGTTTTTAGTGGAGACTGGGTCTTGGTCTTGCTCCTATGGTGGGTGGTCTTTGACTCCTATGCTCCAGGGATCCCCTGGCCTCCTCACCACCTCCCAGCATGCTAGGACTAGGTGTGAGCCCCTGTGCCCAACTTGGATCTTAACTTTTAAAAATCCAATCAGTCTCTGCCTTTTAGTTATTTTTAGACCATTTATTAATACTTTTTTTTAAAAGATAGACTCTATGTCACCCTGGGTAGTGTCATGGCATTGCAGCTCATACTTTTGGGCTTAAGTGATTCTCTTGCCTCAGCCTCCAGAGTAGCTGGGACTACAGATACCCACCACAACGCCCAGCTATTTGTTGTTGTTTAGCAGGCCTGGGCTGGGTTTGAACCTGCCAGCCCTGGTGCATGTGGCTGGCATCCTATCCCCTGGCCATGGGCACCAAGCCTTTTATTCATACTTGTAATACAATCATATACAGGTGGTCCTCCCATCCTCCCACCTTTAAGATAGCTTGACTTAATATTTTCCAACTTTGCCATGTTGCTAAATTGACACTGTTAGGTATGTTCAACTTATGATGGGGATCTGGATAAAACCATCATAATGAGCATCTGTAGTTGGATTTAAGACAACCTCCTTGCTATTTATTTTCTACTTTCCCAGTCTCTCCTGTTTTTTCTCCTTTTCCACTTCTTTTTTGGTGAGTGATCTCACTGTCACTGTCACCCTGGGTAGAGTTCACTGGAGTCTCACTGTCACCCTGGGTAGAGTTCCGTGGTGTAATGGCTCACAGCTACCTCAAACTCTGGGCTTGAACAATCCTCTTGCTTCAGCCTCCTGAGTCGCTGGGACTACAGGTGCCCACCACAATGCTGTAGACGTGGCATCTTGCTCAGGCTAGCCTCAACTGAGCTCAAGCAATTCACCCAACTGGGCATACCAGGGTGCTGGGATTATAGGTGTTAGCAACAGACACGCTGGACCCTATCTCACCACTTTAATTAGTACTGATTCTAATAGCTGTTTTCACAAGTGTCATGTGTAGTTTTTCTCGAGCTGCTAAGTTGTCTTTCACTGTTTTTATCACTGGTATTCAATAGCTCGATTACATGTTCTTTGGATTGGCTTTGTTTTGGAGTTGTTTGAACTCTACATACCTGGGTTTACAGTTTTGTAATATATAGTCGCTAGCTGTTCTTCAAGTCTTTTCTAACCATTTATGAAAAACTGCTTGATACTGTCCCACAAGTTAGTGAGGTTTTTGCTCAGTTTTTTTCAGCCTTTCCCTCTTTGTGTGTCAATTTAATTTATCACTGTCTTCAGGTTCATTCATCTTTTTTTGTACTGTTGAATCTGTTAAGTTCATTCAATAAAATTTTATTTTGACAGCTCTATTTTTCATCTCTAGAAACTTCATTTTTTTTTTCAGACTAAGCATCTTCAAACTCCTAGGCTTGAGCAATCAAGTCTCAGTCTCCCACGTAGCTGGGACTACAGATGCCCACCACAATGCCTGGCTAGTTTTTCTATTTTTAGTAGAGGCAGGTCTCAGCTCTTGCTCAAGCTGGTCTCCAACTCCTGAGCTCAAGCAATCCACACCTACCCACCCCACCTCCCAGAAAGCTAGGATTACAGGCACTGCACCCCGGCTCATTTGGTTTCTTATGTTCATGTTTTACATTTTTGAGCACATATATGTATTTTTTTCTCTTTTTTTTTAGACGGAGCCTCAAGCTAACCCCCCTGGGTAGAGTGCCATGGCATCACAGCTCACAGCAACCTCCAACTCCTGGGCTCAAGCGAGTCTCCTGCCTCAGCCTCCCAAGTAGCTCGGACTACAGGTGCCCGCCACAACGGCCGGCCATTTTTTGGTTGCAGCCATCATTGTTGTTTGGTGGGCCTGGGCTGGGGATTCGAACCCGCCACCTTAGGTGTATGTGGCTGGTGCCTTAGCTGTTTGAGCCACAGGCGCCAAGCCTTGAGCATATATATTAATGAAGCATTTTGATTTTTATTCTAATGTGGATCCCATTTTCTTGATCCTTTGCATTTCCAGTTATTCTACTTAACTGGATCTGGATATTCTGAGTGTTACATTATGGAGAGGCAGCATTTCGTTATCTTCTTTTATTGTGTTCATCTTTGCTCTGGAAGACAATTGACTAGAAGATCAGCATAATCCTACCAAAGCTTGTTTTTAAGTTCTGTTAGGGTGTACCTAGAGCAGCTGTTAATCTAAAGTTCAATTTATTTCTACTTAGTAGTGACACTTGGCATAAAATACCTTGAGTATTTTTACAAGGTCTCTCCACTCTGGCTGTTTGGAACTTTATTTAGTTAATTATTTACTTTGAGACAGTCTCTCATTTGGTCACCCTCAGTGAGTGCTTTGACATCTTAGCTCACAGCAACTTCAAACTCTTGGGTTCAAGTGATCCTCCTGCCTCAGCCTCCCAAGTAGCTGGGATTACAGGCACCTGCCACAATGCCCAGCTATTTTTTTAGAGACTGGGTCTCACTCTTGCTCAGGCTGGCCTCAAACTCCTGAGCTCAAGCAATCCACTGCCTCTGTCTCCCAAGCGTTGAGATTGCAGGCGTTGAGCCACCTCAATGGGCCTTGTTTGGAACTTCAGTATCTCCCAGCCTTGCATTTTGAGAACTGTTTTGCACACAGTCCCTGGGAAGGTTTTTTTCATCTAGTCTTATCCAACTTCACCCTATGCATGCACAGTTTTGGTAATCAGTCAACTATCTAAGGGATTTCTATGCAGATAGCTGGAGTTTTTCCTGCACAGTCACTTCTGTTACTTTGTCTCACAAATCCTACCTATCCCAGACTCCTCAAACTTTTTAATCTGTTTTCTCAAACTCTTTAAGTAATGTTACTTTTATTATACAAACAAAAGCACACAAAAATTTTAAGTATATTGATGAATTTTTATGTATAAATGAACACATATTAACTACAACCTAGATTAAGAATCTAAACATTTCTATGACCTTATAAGAATCTCATACTCTCTTATCCACCTCTCCCCAAATTAATGTACTATTCTGACTCCTATCACCATAGAATATTTTTGCCTATTTTTCACTTTAGAATTTTGATTTGATCCATACATTCATTACTTTGTCTTAGGCTTATTTCACTCAGTGTTATATCTGTTGGGTCCACCCACATTACTCCATGTACAGATAGATGCTCTCTTAACTTATGGTTAACGCTTTTTTAACTTACGCTGTAAGTTAAAAATATATTTAATACACCTAGCCTACACAGGCTCAGAACATTTACATTAACCTAAAATTGGCAAAATCATCTAGCACAAAGCCTATTTTATAGTAGGACTTAATGGTGTTGATTACTGACTACTGAAAAACAAATAGGTTCTATGTACAGAATGTATAATTTTACTTATAAAGCTACAAAAACAAGAACTCAGGAATTTGAGGCCATAGTGAGCTACCACTGTGTCATTATATTACAGCCTGGGTGATAGTAGTCAATCAATCAACATAAACAGGACAATTTTGACGTACGTATTTTAAGAATTAAAAAAAAAAAAAAAGACAAGGGTGGCGCCTGTGACTCAAAGGAGTATGGTGCTGGCTCCATATACCAGAGGTGGCAGGTTCAAACCCAGCCCCAGCCAAAAACTGCAAAAAAAAAAAAAAAAAAAGACAAAATCATTGTTATGTGAAACAGGAGTACGGGATGGGAAATGAGAGCCTTTGGGGGACTGATAACATTTCTTTTTTTTTTTTTTTTTTTTTGAGACAGAGCCTCAAGCTCTCCCCCTGGGTAGCGTGCCGTGGCATTACAGCTCACAGCAACCTCCAACTCCTGGGCTCAAGCGAGTCTCCTGCCTCCGCCTCCCAAGTAG
>NW_003852402.1:21846162-21868865 GCF_000181295.1 Otolemur garnettii
TGGCGGGTCCGGGCTGGGGATTCGAACCCGCCACCTTAGGTGTACGTGGCTGGCGCCTTAGCCGGTTGAGCTACAGGCGCCAAGCTGGGCCAGAAGAATTTCTCATAGAGATTATCAAATTCAGTGTATTCAAATCCAAAGTCTTATCTTTCCTCCTAATTTGATCTTCTAGAATTCTTTGAGTGACTGGCACCACCTTCTATCAGGCCAAATAAAAAATCCTCTACATTATTTTTTTACTTATCCCTCTGTTCATCTCTAATTTATCAAGTCTGCTGATTTTATTACCTTTGAAAGATAAAGAAAAACTGTTTCTCTCCAGTATCACTGCTACTCATTCATACTTAACTTTGTATATAATCAATTCTTTTGAATGAACAGATTAAATCCAACATTCCAAAGAATTGTCCCATATGAATGTTAAGGTAATACTTACTAGTTCCCAAATGCTATTCAATTCCTCAGAGTAAGAGAACAGTTGTGGTAGCCAAGCTACAAAATAAGCCGCACTGATCCCTGCCTCCTGGTATTCACTTTAACAGCACTGATCTGTGTGACCCATAGAATATGTTTAAAATGATGTCTTCATTTCCAAGGTTAGGTTATATAAAAGCTGCATTTCAATTCTGTACTTGCTCTCCCTTAATCTGTAAGAAGCCAACTGCTACACCATGAGGACACTCAGGCAACTGTGATGTCTTCAATCAATAGCCACTATTGATTTAGGGCTCACCAACTACTTTGTGAGCTTAGAAGCAGTTTCCTTCTGCTCCAGCTGAGCCTTCAAATGACACTACAGCTTTTACAATTCAATGCAACGTCATGAGATCATGAGCCAGACTCACCCCGCTAATCTACTCCCTGATTTATGATCCATAGAAACTGCTGAGCTTTGAGGTAATTTACCACATAGTAATAGATAACTTATTTCTCTCTGGAAAATAAAATTGATAATGGTCTATTACAAAAGAATTTGGTCAGCTGAAGTTTCAAATTTAGCTCTGATTTATTCCAAATAAACTGACAAATATTTGGATCTTTAACTACAAAGTCATTATCAATTTCTCACAATATGATAAAGATTAATAGGAATATTTAAACTGCCAATAAATGAACACGGCTGTTGATGAAATGGTCGAATGCTTTTATAAAAAAACTACTACCTCCAAGATGACCTCAATACAAGTTAAAAGAAATTTCTACAGTTGCACCCATGCAACACGAAACATTAATATTTGGTACAAAAGCACCACTAATAAGTATCTGCTGGAGCAGGTAGCAAACCTGTAAGTAACTGATTTCAATTTAAAAGCACTTAAATATAGCATAAGTGTGGCTGTCACTTTAAGCAATGATTCTATTATCAGGAGAACTTAAGAGAATCACATGGAGTCCCCTTGCAGCTAAAAATCCTGTCTGTTCCTCTACTTCCTTTTCAAATCTTTAGTGTGAAGGATGGTGTATGAACTCCAAAAAGCTCCTGGTGACTGCCAATTCAAGATAACAGATTAGACAAATTTGTTTTATAGCCTCTTCCTACTTAGACAATGTTACTGCTAAATGATTTAAAAGTATTTAATGGCTTGGTGCCTGTTGCTCAAGTGCCTAAGGCACCAGCCACATACACCTGAGCTGGCAGGTTCGAATCCAGCCTGGGCTGGCCAAACAACGATGGCTGCAACCAAAAAATAGCCAGGTGTTGTGGCAAGCGCCAAGACTCGCTTGAGCCCAGGAGTTGCAGGTTGCTGTGAGCTGTGATGCCATACCACTCTACCCAGGGCAACAGCTTGAGGCTCTGTCTCAAAAAAAATAAATAAAAATAAAAAATGTTTAATGAGGCTTGGCGCCTGTAGCTCAAGCGGCTAAGGTGCCAGCCACATACACCAGAGCTGGTGGGTTCAAATCCAGCCCGGGCCTGCCAAACAACAATGACAACTAAAACCAAAGAATAGCCAGGCATTGTGGCAGGCGCGTGTAGTCCCAGATACTTGGGAGGCGGAGGTAAGAGAATTGCTTAAACCCAGGAGTTGGAGGTTGCTGTGAGCTGTGGTGCCATGGCACTCTACCCAGGGTGACAGCTTGAGGCTCTGCATCAAAAAAATAAAATAAATAAAGTCTGTTTCTAGAGAACTGGTCTTGTAGGTCCCTTCTGCCATATTATATGCAATCAGACCCATCCTTCTGAGCTGTGTGCAAGGTTGGCCAAGTTTCTTAACTTCTCTGGGCATAAATTTTCTCATTTGTAATTAGAGAATAAGAAAATGCCTATTTCATGGGATTAACCCATGAGGCTTAAGTGAGTCAATACATACCAAGTAAAGTGAGCAGCACTGAGCACACAGTAAGCAAGCAATCAACTGTTTGCTTTCTAATTAATTATGGTATATATAGTACTCTGAGAACCACTAATTTAAATGAAATCACCTTTGATGGGGGCAGGGACATGAATGACAGAGACATAATAGCACTTTCATGTTGTGAGCACAGCTCCATGATGAATATATCATAGTAACATTCTGGTTTAGTCGCAAAGCAAGACTAACAATTATGAGGGTCACAGGTAAGTACCAAAGACAGTAAAGCTGGGGTGGGAGTGCAGGGTAGAAAAGAGAGACTGGCAGGCAGTAGTCTCTATACTGTAGTGAGAGAGGCCTCTGCAGAACAGCTTCCTATGCCATTCTCTGCGTATAATGGCTACACACTGCTTACCTGTGAACAACGGAGGACCTAATTACAATGATTAGAAGTAAAACATGAATAGACTGAAGTGAGAACTAAAATGCAATAATCCATAAATACCCCTTAAGAATGTTATCTAGACATCTCATCGTTTGTGTTACTTGAAAAGCATTTATTACAACAACAAAACTAGAGGTTAATTACTTTATTACTGAATTATATAGTAAGGTCTACATCTACAATTTAATCAGGAAGAAATGCTTTGCACTTAACATCAAGGACACATTTACTCTAGTGGAATAAAACAGACACAGACAAAAGACCAAATACATGTTTTTAAAAAAATGACTACATGTTTTACCTGTTACTATTTTTGCTATTTTGGACCATACTCTCAAGAGAATTAATTTTACATACATATTAAGTCTGATTTATCTCTCCATATTTTTAAACATTAAAATAGAGCTTCTCACAATTTCAAATTATAAACGAAAGACTGAAAACAATATGGGAAACAGTGTTTAAAAACAAAGAAAGCATACTACTACTACTACCTTATAGTGGAAAAGTTGAGTAAAACATGCCCCTTCTATGGCTCATCTGAAAGAGACACTTTTACTCAGAGAGGCAAACATTCCTGATCTAGAACTAAGTTTCCCACTCACGCTGCATGACCAGATCTATAATTGTTTCTGGTCTCAACTACAAAGTAAGCAAAAATTTCTATAAAATAACTAAAAGCTAAATACCAGAATAGGACTAATCCAAAGTAAAATTTTGTGCTGGTCTAAACATACATCTTCAGCTTCTCCCTTTTTAAAAAGTATCTTTTTATTTCAGATGACATTTAAAAATAATCGACACTTTTAGTGTGCTTTATAGTCAATCTCTGTAAAGTTGAAACTCAAATGAGTAAGTTTAAAATTTTTGTGTTTTACTTGATTCTCCTGAAATTCCCATCTTCTACTACTTCACTCAACCAAGTTATACATGAGGTAAGTTTCAGCTAAAAAAGAAACAAATCAATCACAAAGATAAAGCTAACCATTTCAACAGTAACAAAATCATAATGCCCACCTCATATTCAGAGTTTACAACTTTAAGTATTAACTGCTACTTAGTATGTAATTTAAAAGCAAATGCTTTTTGCACTTTTAATCAAATTACTCTGGGAAATACAGGGCAAAAGAACTTGGCAAAATTTGTTCTTGGTAACAGAAGACAATCCAAATGGAACATAAGACCAGTGTTTCTAACTTCTAAACAAACGCACACATACTTATCTAAAGAAATATTTTGGTAGTACACTGGGTTGAGAGAATAAATGTTTTGCTGTAAATAAAAAGTACAAATTTCCAATTATATCCTCATAGCTAGCTAACAGCTTCTTAAGACACATTCAGCCAGCTAACAGTACTCTAAAACCTGTATATGTTACACTAAAAGATCCCTGCTAAAAATCAACAATTTCAATGGGTCTTACTGAAGTAGGACTTTCATGATACTAGAAATATTTTAAAAAGTATGACAGGGCTAAAACAATGACATTACTATTAATAAAAGTTACAGAAGAGATTATTGCCATACTTTTCCTCATAAACACCATTAAATTTTGTTGTAGGTACAAAAAGGACAACCAAATAACTTTTTCTCTCTTACCGAATTTCATTATTTCACATTTCTAAAGTTTTTATTCAGCAGAGAATTCCTCAAATCTGTTCTGTAAGAATGCAAAGTATTAAATGTGTAGCTTCACATTATACTACGTTTTGCCCTTCTTGTTTCTCAAATACACAAAATCAATATACATTTTTTTCAAAAATGAAATAAGATGTCCACATTAAAAAAATAAAGCCTACAAAAAAGTTCCAGAGCTAAAAAAGATTCATATGGCACAAAGTGATCCCCTACTAGTCCAAAGTCCAAAAACATTTTAATGAAGTCCATTTATATATTTTGTTTGTTTTTCAATGGAATACTACATTTACTGAAGTGAAATCACATTATTTTTAGTTCTTGAAGTAAACAAATGCACACAAATGTTTTTCAATAGTTATTAAAAATAGGAGACCAAGTCGAATGTGCCAAAGAGATATCATTCAGTTGGAAAGAGAGTTATTAGGAAGAAACTTAAAGAAGGGATTTCCTTGGTTGGTTTCCATAGCTTGATAGACCAAAAACAAAAAAACTGCCACAACAACAAACAGCAAAATTTTTATCCACATGGGAATGGAGCGTCCCTTTTTTGTCTTTTCCGATTTGACATCTGCCAAGGGAACATACTTAGGAACATATTTAGATGAATAAGATTCCTCCATCCTGAAATCACTGAGTTCTAATGGCCGGCCTGCAGCCCCTTTGATTGGTCTGCGGCAACTAGCACTGTTGGGAGTAAAGGAGGGAGAAAATAATTTTAGATAAAGTCACGATTTAGATAAATAATAAAATGTCATTGCCATTCCTAAGTCCAAGCACATTCTGTGAGGTTAGCAATAGAAAATTGATATAATTAAAGCACTGAGGTCAGTTAAAAGTAGACACATCTTTTGTTAGAAAATAATAGTCACAATACTGATAGTCACTAAACCTGCCTTTTAAAAAGCTTTTCAAAGCTACTATATTTTGGAGGAAAGAGAAAAACAAAAGAGTTTTTGGTTATGATTGCTTCAGTTAAGAAATAATAAAACAGATATTTAATATGGGCTTCTCAATTAGAAAAGAGAAACTCGGAAAAAAAATTATTTCTCTTCTTACTAAAGGTTTTTAGATTTTAAAATATGAATTAAATAATGGATAAAATATTCTGGGAGGCCAAGGTGGGTGGATTGCTTGAGCTCACCAGTTTGAGATCAGCCCGAGCAAAAGCGAGACACCGTCTCTACTAAAAACAGAAAAAACTGAGGCAAGAGAATTGCTTGAGCCTGAGTTGAAGGTTGCTGTGAGATACGATGCCACAGCACTCTACCCAGGGGGAAAGCTTGAGATTCTAGCTCAAAAAAAAAAAAAAAAAAAAAAATTAAAAAAATACATAAAGGATAAATGACTTACAATCCTTTAGCTTAACAAAGTTGATTTTGAAACTGACTCAACTTTTAAGGAAATAAACTGGCACCTTAAGGGAATTAAACTGCTCCCAAAAGAACAATTTAATTTTGAGAAGGTACAATAACTTTATGATGAGGAAGTTTTAAAAATTCCCTAGCAGAATACACTAATACTTGTTCCAACATATCTGAGTACCTAATTCCTGTTGGTGTAGATGCTTCATAGGGAAACATTTCCTTAAGAATATCCCTTTCTACTCTTCTTTCCTCTGTTTTTTCTCCCACCTAATAAGAAACAAACAAACAACCACAAGTTAAAATTTAGAGTAATATGCAACAATTAAAACATAATTTTAAATAGAAGCTTTAGAGAACAAAATGCCTTTAAATCTAGCCTAGCTTTCAGAACAGACAGTTCTAAATTCTTTATCATCTAGGTGTCCACATGCTTCCAAGGCTCTCTTCAAATTTCTTCCATATGAAGATATCATAATGTGGTTATTAGGGGAAAGAATTGCCACACATTCAAGTAAATGGGGAAAAAATATTCAGTAACCAATAAGGCAGTGTAAATTCCCTCATTAATTTTCTACATTTTTCTCTAATAAGACATTCGGACTATATTGTTTTGTTAAATGTTTAAGAATTTGGTAATAAAATAATCGTATATAGAAGATAGCTAATTAATATAGATCTTTAACAAAATTTTGTATGTTTCAAAACAAGTCAATGCAATGATCCCAACTTAAAAAGCATAAAATAATTTTTTAGCTTGACTGTTAGCTGTATTTACCTTATGCCCAGATTAAAATAAGCATTTCACCTCCTTTGACAAAGATTCATTAAAATTATAATACACCATGCAGTTAGTACTTAAAAGCTTAATTATACAGAGTTAACCAATTCAAGCATTATGCAAAGTCTCTTTAAAGTCCCATTTGACCTTTCAACAAATAAAGTGTAGCCTCCCTCACAGCACAGTAGCACTTTCAAACTTGCATCCGTGACAGATTACAAGCAGCACACAAATGACCACTCCCTTGAAAACTGAAAGTTAAGAGGCACACAGCAGCAAGAGGATAGTATTAGCATGTCATACTGTATTAATTTCCCTTTTCACTAATAAAAGTGTGTCTTTAAAATATATGCATATATACACACACGCCACCCAATAAAGAAAGCTCTGCTCCCTCCCACTCCCTTTCCTCTTTGAAAGATCAATGGTAGCATCGATCTAAATTTTATTCATTTACTTCAGCTCTTGTCAATGGTTTCTTTGGTGTTCTTCTGGATATGTCTGAGAATTCAGTGAATGGCAGAATAGGAGCTGCATGCTTGAAATTTCCAGTCACCCTATTGACAACCTGCCAAGATTCAAATTATTCAGACTCAGAATTATCCAAACATAACAAAGGCACTTAAAAAGAAAAGAAAGATATTCTTTCTATAATATTTGAAAATTTCCCTTAATAAAAATTTAGGCAACAGAGCCTAGAAAATATAACTCAATGCTTCTATGTAAAGCCTTATCATTCTTCAAATATTTTACCAGAAAGTATCCTTACAATACTTAGGATTCTTGCACAATGAATTAAATTTATTTATATATATGTATAAATTTGCTATGTAGAAAAATTCTAAAATTCAGAACCAAATGGGGAAAATTTTAAATGTTAAAAAACATGTAAATTTGAAATCTGCCAAAATACACCACCTCCCCATTTCCAATTAAAGGGTAATTTACAAAGAATACCAATTGTATAGTTTATGAAACATATTTACTAAAGGTTCGTTGCTTGAAGCCATTATAGTTTCAGCTATGGGAGTACTCTCTGAAATTACTGCACCATCTATACGAAAATGTTCTGAAGTTTCCACCTGTTAGGTTGAAAACAAAACAAAAACAATAAATATAAAATAATCACTAAAACCCTACCAATCTGAAAACCCAATTCTAAGCAATAAGCCTTGCATCACCCTTTTTCTTGGAGTTCTTCTCGACCCTCTCGTAGATTCCCTAGTTAATGCCTGCAGAGGTCCGCCTTTTGAAGATCCACTTGTCCATTCAGTCTCAGTTATTCCAACTTGAGAATAGCTCTATTCAAGCATCAACACATTAAAAAGTCATATTCTAACATTAAACACCTTGCAATAGCCATATTAGCACACCGAGAAGCTATAAAAAGTCTCCAAATGCCAACATTTAAGAAGAATGCTAAGACAAACAATGCTATCCCTTCAAAATATTCCTAATGTACTGATTAAATAAATGTGCAGGCATCAGAAAACACTTAAAGGATAGCAAAATACACTGAAGAGTCCATAGCTTACAAATTACAATAAAAGTTGGTGGGGGGGAGGGCCAAGGCAGGTGGATTGCCTGAGCTCAAGAGTTCAAGACCAGCCTGAGCAAGGGCAAGACCTAAAATAAAAAAAGTAAAAAAAAATAAAACCCCCAGGGTGTTGTGGCAGGCACCTGTAGTCCCAGCTCCTTGGGAGGCTGAGGCAAGAGAATCACTTGAGCCCAAGAGTTTGAGTTTGCTGTGAACTAGGACACCACAGCACTCTACCCGAGGGCAAAGAAAGGTCAGGAAGCAACAATTATCTGGTCCCTTTTTTGACCTGCTGTTTGGCTCTAGTATTGGAGCTGCATGTCTTTTTCTAAACAGAAAGCACACTAATTATGACTTAACAGAAAATCATTTGTTACAATGTCAATTTCCTTATAAAACAAAAATATAAACTTTTAATTATTAGCACAGATTAATATTATTCCTTCATGTGGTTAGATTTATTTTAGTCGAATTAGTTGAAATTACAATCTACACATAGCTGTCTGAACTGAAAAATGCCCAGGTGTTACACTCTTCTTGGAAACAGAATCAAAATCAGGCAGCAATAAAAACCCTTTGGTGAATATGCAAGCCCAATATGTCACTGTCAAGTCACAATACTACCCAAGACTCACTACAGATAGAGGGAAGGTGATATTATAGATATGTGATGGTTTTATGTACAAACCAATGTCTACTAAAGTTATTTTTTACTCTTACACGTATCCTGTGACAAGAATGGTCATCCAATAAATATACTATTTGGCTGGAAGTATGACTACTAGAGCCCCAGTAGGTACAGGCACAATCTCACTGTTTTTTTTTTTCTTCTTAAGAGTTTTCAAGCTGTTACCCTCAGTAGAGTCCCATGGCATCACAACTCACAGCAACCTCAGCCTCTCATGTAGCTGAGACTACAGGCAGCTGGGCCAGCTATTTTTTGGTTGTAGCTGTCATTGTTGTTTGGCAGGCCCAGGCCAGGCACAGTCTCTAGTTGTTTAAGTTTGTATTTATCCATGTCTAGAATTGACATTATAAAAATGTTACTTTGACTCACAATCTAAATACCTGGGTTCCTTATCCTGCTATCGATATTTGCTAAATGCAGAATTAATGTTAGTCAAAAGACAAATTTATAAACAAATCACATACACGAATAAACACATATTGGGTGGCACCTGTGGCTCAGTGAGTAGGGCACTGACCCCATGTACCAAGGGTGGCAGGTTCCAACCCAGCCCTGGCCAAACTGCAAAAAAAAAAAAAATAGCCAGGGTTGTGGTGGGCACCTGTAGTCCCAGCTACTCCGGAAGCTGAGGCAAAAGAATCGCCTAAGCCAGGAGTTGGAGGTTGCTGTGAGCTATGACACTACAGCAGTCTTACCAAGAGCAACAGGGTGAGATTCTGTCTCTTAAAAAAAAAAGAATAAACGCATATTAGCAGTCATATCCCTATTTGAAGAAACAACGTTTTCATACTCTAAGGTTTTTAATTTTGCTGGCACTGTATCACATTTAAAAAGTATCAAATGCCCCCAACCCTACCTCAGACTGATTAAATCAGAGTCTCTTCTAAAAAGGCCTGAGCATAGTTAATTCTTATAACACCTGAGATATTTAAGAGCTATCTTACTCTAAAAATTTTAGGTAAAACATGACCCATATGATTACTCATACTCAATTAAAAAAAAAAAAGCATCATACTCCTCCATTAGAGGATTGCACTTTCACACACTGCTGATGGAAAAGAAAAATGCTAAATGGAAAAGAGTTTGGGAGAACACCTAGTGAAATTATCTAGCACTTTCACTTGTAGACTTCCCCAGGATAAACTGGCAAAAATATGAAATGATACTTGCAAAGCTGTTTGGTTCACTCTGGCACTATTCATAATACCATGCACCTGAAAACAACTGAGATATCCACCAAAAGGAAAGTGGTTGAATAAATTATAGTACATCCCTAAAATGCAACACATAAAATGTACTGCAACCAGGAAGAAGGCTATATTCTAATATGGAGTGATTTTTAGGGTCAGTGTTTGGGTTGAATCCATTAAGGAATGTGCAAAGTAGGCTGCCTTTTATGTAAAGAAGAGCATATATAAAATCTGTTTTTACTTGTATTTTCAAAAAGAAATAAAATATAAACCAAAACCTAACAAAAATGCTTATCTATTGATGGTAGGAACAAGGGTAGAAATGAGAGTTGTGATTCTATTTTGCCTTATAAAACTACATATACTACATTCTCAACAATTAAAAAAAAAGAAAAAGCAACTTCAGTGTTGGAAAACAAAAAACCTCTCTGTACATTAAATTGGGGGCCTTCTGATTTTTAAATTTTTATCCTGACGCAATATAGCCTAAAGGCAAGGAAAAACTGCCCTTAGTAGACTTACCTTATTTAGCAGTGATACTGTATTATTTTGAAACATGTATTTTGTGAAACTTTAAGAATTATCATTTGAAGAACCAAGACACTCAACATAAGAGCTATTTGGGTAAATGTAATACCCAAAACTGTATTCATAATTAAGACTGTATTCATAAATTTGATGTCACCATGAATTCATGACTTACCTAGCTCTACCTACTGAATAGACCTAGAAGCCATGACAACCCAGTAGAAATGAAACGCTAGCATCCAAATTATGGCTTCCAAATAATACTTTCTATTAAAAGGACTGGGATTCTTTGGAAAAATGGCTGATTTCAGATATGAAGCAGAAAGTTTACATGAGCCAGGAATATCTCACACGTCAGAAAACTATCAAAGACAAATTGGGGGGGAGGTGGAAAGCAATAAAAAAATCTAAGAACCAATTTAGCAATTCCCACTAGCTAAAGATGACACAATGTGAACGTGAAGAATGCAACTGTTCATAAATTAAGTACATAAAAACCATGAATATAATTTCTCTTGGATTTCTTATATGTAAATTTATTTTAAGGTCACTATGAAATTCCTGAGGGAAAGAAAGTTCTTTGCAAAGGAATTTCAGTTATAGATGTAAATGGAATGAAAGAATGACAAAAATAACTATTTTATACACAAAATGAATCTTGATAGTCATCAAAGACTGTTAGAGCTATTAAATGAAGGGGTGATGTGGAACACTCCTTCATTTGGATGGCTCATCCTTTCAATGTGTGATCTTGTTACTAATTTTAGCATCACAAAAAGGACATCCTATACCTCCTGAAATGATGCAATAGGAAAGCCACATAATTTATGAAATATTGTTGTCAAAGAAACTGAACCCACACCTAACCAACTCTCTAGATTCTGAGCTGTCCAGTAGACCATTAGCTACACACAGCTATTTCAATTTAAATTTAAGCAAAGTAAATGACATAAAGAAACGGCCAAGTCCAGAATGTGGGAACTGATGTACTGACCTAGTTTCTTTACCAAGTAAATGGAGGAAAGAGAAACAGTTATGGTGGGATTAACTACAAAGATTAAATAAATAAGTAAATAAGTAAAATATAATGGTGGCTCTTGCTTGAATCCTGATCTGAATGATATAATCATAACTGAGACATTTCTAAAACTAGAACAATCAGCTTATGCCTATAATCCCAGTACTCTGGGAGGCTGAGGTGGGCAGATCACCTGAGCTCCTAAATTGGAAAGCAGCTTGAGCTAGAGCAAGACCCCATCTCTAGAAAAATAGCCAGGCATTGTGGCGGGCGCCTGTAGTTCCAGCTACTTGGGAAGCTAAGGCAAGAGGATTGCTTGAGCCCAAGAGTCTGAGGTTGCTGTGAGCTATGACACCATGGCACTCTATGAGGGGTGACAAAGATGTGGGACTCTGTCCCAAAACAAAACAAAACAAAACAAAAAAAAACAGAACAATCAGGAGAATCACATATCTAAGAATTAATTGGGCCAGGCATGGTGGTTCATGCCTGTAATCCTAGCACTCTGCAGGGTGGTGGTGGGAGATCACTTGAGTTCAGGGGTTCAAGACCAGCCTGACCAAGAGTGAGACCACCCCCCACAATCTCTACTAAAAATAAAATTAGCCAGGTTTTGTGGCAGTCACTGTAGTCTCAGCTACTCGGAGGCTGAGGCAAGAGAATGGTTTTTGAACCTAGGAATTTGAGGTAGCTATGAGGTAGGCTGATGCCATGGCACTCTAGCCTAGGCAAGAGAATGAGACTTTATCTCAGGAAAAAAAGAAGGCAAGAAGCAAAACTAAAGCAATTTAACAGATGGAGTATGTAGATAAAGATTAAACTAAATTGGTAAAACATTCATAACTGCTGAGCCATCAGTGACTGGAGTGATTACTCTCTTCACTCTCCCCAATTTTCTATAGCAAAGCCATGTCTAATTCTCCCTTCATCTCCTAAACCTACAGTTCTGTAACTTTATCCTGCCCCAGTTTAGATTTCCCCTTAAACTTTCTTTAATACCACTCCCCTCCTTTTAACCTACTATCTCATCAGTCGCACATCACCACCCTGCCTTCATACTTTGGACCCAAATTCTCCATGCTGGTCTATTTCAGTGTCCTTCACCAGACTTTCCTCATTTCTCTTGCTTCACTGTTTCCTTATTTTTCAGCACACTCCTGTGGCACTGTTTTTCGCAATACTTAATAACATGGGAATAAATTATTTATTCCAGCATTTAGTTCTCCAAGAAAATCATTCATTCAATGCTCTATACATTCACCAGTCACCAAGCTCACTTCTAACAGTTCTGAATTCAAGTCATCAACTAGATCAATTGAAGAGAGGGAAATAGCTTAAGAAATCAAGACTGCTTCCTCTGGAGATTTATGATTTAAAAATGATAAACAGGAGATAAAAGAGATAAATAATCAACTAGGCAAATCTTCCAGCTAGACACAGTAAGGGAAAGGAAAATGACTCTACTATTACAGAATAAGCAAAGAAAGCACTGTGGTCTTAGGACTGTATTAGCTTCAGAGTTTAGGGAAAAGCCAAGAAAACAAGACAGGCAAAAAGTAAAAGCCAAGTTCCAAATCTAGACACAAAGACACAAATATGAAACTCTTCCTATAGCTTTTAAAGAAATCGTCTGAAAAGTGATTAGGCATTTCTGCCTTTCAAAAATTTTCTCTCAAACAGTGTAACTGGCTTTGAACTACACTTAGCACAGAATCAAATACAAATGAGATGCTGATTAAACGCTTGTTTTTGCAGTACACATAGACAAAATCCACGGTTCAGATTTCTAATGTCTTTTAACTCACAAACGAATTAAGTTTATTGAGTGTGCTGGAGTCTGGCTGTCAACCATCAAACAAAGGCTAAAACATAGATTAGTGTTGTCAACAGATTACTCATCTCTGTACACACGGTGATCACAGAACTAGATACCTGATTGTGCTCAACTCTTCTTTGCTTGAGTGTTACTGGAGTCTTTGCTCTGCCCTTTAGTGGTTCTCTCTTCTCAAGCTTGAGCTCTATTTTAGAGTCTGGAAATAACAGCGAAGAAACCATTACTCTCCGAAACACATAAGCAGCTATGATGTTATCCTAATATCATTCTGGAACCCTGGTTTTAGGCACATTAATAGGTAAAACAAGTCTGTCTATGTAATCCCTCAATAGAATAAAATTCTTTGACTACAATTTCTCTTAACTTTCCTTTCCAAGTATTTTATTTCATTTTTTAAAAATCTCCCTTACTCTTTAACCTGACCACTTCTTTATTCTTTTTTTCTGGGACTAACAGCTTTAAACATAAAGTGAATTCAAAATACTCCCATGGAAACTTTTCATTAGAGAACAATTTAGATATGGAAAAAGTACATTTTAAATACACAGTTGTTACCATTAATCTGTCCATATAGTGTGCTACTTTACTGCAAAGGTAAGCTTATTAAATTAAAATTTGGATCATGAAAGGAAAAAGCTACAGAAGATCTTAAGAATAAAAAAAAATGTATGGTATCAAGCTTAATAAATAATAAATGCCAATGCCATGAATAAGAATAGTATTAAAGTTTCCTTCCCTTCATTTTTGATGTAGTTACAAAACTACATGGGTACAACTGAGGTAAGGAACCTGGTTCACAGAAAAATACAACCAATCACAGGTCATTCTTCTTTCCCCCTCCCCATAATAAAAATAACATTTCTTTAAAGAGAAGCCAATGCTTATTTATTATCATGACAGTTAACGGAACAACTCAAAGATACATTTTTTTTTAAAGCAGGCTTCAATATTCCATTTTCTCATCTTGACTTTATCACTACTTGAAGCTCTAGATTTTTACAAAGACTGATACAGGCTAGGTGCAAGGGTTCATGCCTGTAATCTCAGCGCATTGGGGGACCAAGGCAGGAGGAATGCTTGAGGCCAGGCATTTGAGATCAACCCAGGCAACACTGAGAAATCCTGTCTCTACAAAAATATTTAGCCAGGTGTGTTGATGTGTGCCCATAGTAACAGTACTTCAAAGGTTGAAGCAGGAAGATCACTTGAGCTCAGGAGTTCAAGGTTGCCTTGAGCTATAACTGCACCACTGCACTCTAGCCTGAGTGACAGAGCAAGACCCTGTCTCTTAAAAAAAAAATAAAAAAGACTGATATAAATTTTAGTTAATTTCTCCCTTTTTGTGGCCATTTGTCATAGTATAGCAAAATTAGTAAAGTCTACTGCGAAATTTAAATTAGATCACTTTCTTACCACAGAGGCAAGAATGGAGCCAAGTTTTAAACTAAGCTTAGTTTTTTGTTGCCTTTTTTTTTTTTTTTGAGACAGAGCCTCAAGCTATCTCCCTGGGCAGAGTGCCATAGTGTCACAACTCACAGCAACCTTAAACTCCTGGGCTTAAGTGATTCTCTTGCCTCAGCCTCCTAGCAGCTGGGACTATAGGCACTCGCCACAACACCCAACTATTCTGTTGTTGTTGCAGTTTGGCCAAGCCTGGGTTCGAACCTGCCATCCTCGGTATATGGGGCTGGGGCCCTACTCACTGAGCCAGACGCACTGCCCTAAGCTTAGTTTTGTACTAATTCAATGTAGTTGTGCTAAAAAGTGATCAAGATAGCTATGTATCTTGCTAATTTTCCAGTGTAATCCTAGTTAGTCCAGAGCTTACTTCCAAATCTCCCAAAAAAGAAAGTGATTTTTACCAAGTTAGTTCAAACAGTTTAATCGTTATTTAGGACTAAGCTATCAACTCTACGTCTTATCTTCCCAATATTTCTATTAATGGACCTACCACTACATTTATGATCAATACAACCCTTAGCAATATAAAATCTACTGTTATGCTATTAAGTCAGAATCTAAGAATTAGAAAGTACAAAGTAAAAAATCCATTAGTTTAGCAGATAAGGTATAAGGTATAAGGTTATGGTTATGGATTAATTCCTCTTATAAACTTAGATTCCAACAGCAAATAAAAACATGGTCCTCCAATAGGAGGAAAACCATATGATAATAATCACAATTAATTTCAATTATACCATTTAAATGTCAAGTGAGTTTCAATGATGAAATGGAAAAGGGATGTTCATCCACAAATACTTAACTTGTTGCAACTCCAAGAATAAAACACACATACAACATGTTTCTGGAGACCACACAAAACTGTTCAAATTTAACAACTTTATTGAATTTGCAGAAGCATTCTACAGTAATACATTTTTAAAAAATCACATAGCACTTAGTAGGTACATGTATACATGTACATTTCAGAAGACAAATAACAAAATTACTCCCAGAAAGTTGCAAAGATGGACATTTATAGTCTAAGAATATGGTAATGGCTAGAAAAGTATGCAAGGGACCATATGTTGTTATATTTAACACTATTTTCCACAATGCCTCTACAGTGCTTTCTTATCTTACATTCATAGAAATGAGAAGAGAACAATAAACTGCTTTATACAGACATATAGATACTAGGAAATAATTTCTTACGGTTTTTAAAAAAAATTTAAATTTGCTTTATAGTCTAGATTAAGCCTTATCACTCACTGAAATACAACATATCTTGAAAGAAGAGCATCATTTTAAAAAGGACTCATTTTTCTAGTGTCAAGTTCATACGACAAAATAGAGTTGTGGCAAGTATGCACTATCCTAGAATATCTATAGCTCCAACAGCATTTCTCATGGATTAGTACTGGTTCATAACTGTATGGTCCCAGACCATGAAGACATGTGTGACTTGCATCAGAATATAAACTAATATACTATACTGCTACTGCTATTACTGAAATTTCACTAAAAAATAAATCCTGTCATTGACCTAAAAAGCATCACTAGATATAAACTGTTTGTTTATCTTGTCTCTAAAGCAGTAACAGTTTGTGGACTCGCTCTATGAACTGTAGTGGTCTAGAAAATTATGAATGATGTTGCAAAACTAATAAACAAAGAAAACAGCAGCAAAATTTGAACAAGTTCTAGAAAGTGAAAAGACACTTAGGTGGAAGTATCAGAAAGAACAAAATCATTGTTCTGAATGTGTAAAACGTGTATAATTCTATCCTAGATATAAAGGAGAATAGATATCATGCTATTAAAAAACAAAGACTCTACTTATAGTCTAGTTATTGGAATTTCCCTAGTTTTGAGGAGCTGTAAAAGTACAAATAAAACAGAAAATAGCAAAGTACTTAGAGACGATGTAGAAAGTTTTACATTGTACCAGGTTATCTGTAAATCTTAAAAAAAAAATAGACAATTACTTTAATACAGTAATTTGACGGGTAGAAGCTTAACATTTTGAAATTAGCCTAATCTAAAGACTAAAAAGACCTTAACAGAAAAATAAGTTTTGGCATAAAAGTACCTGAAATTCCTAGAAAAAAATTTTTTTTCCCTTATCACTCACCCAGCCAGGTTAGGTGCTTCTAGGCTTTATGTTTCAGGCTTGGGCTCAGGCAAAGTCCCTAAAAAGTTCTTAAGTTTCCCATATGAAAGGTAAGATATATGTCTTTGTTTTTAACTTTATTGGTGTTTATTTCCACGCTTTTTAATTACTTTATACACTTCTCCTCCAAATAATGTTCCACCTTTAAAGGATGTAACTGCTAGCTTATTCTTAGAAGCTGAATTAAGTTTGCACTCTTTCAGCCAAAGATGTCGGCGACCTACAGTGGAATTTCCCATAGTATGGGCAGAAATCTTTACTTCATCAAATGCAGCATCACAAATATATGAGGCTGCATCATATGTTTTGCTCAAAATTCCAAGTGCCTGTTGCATACGACTAGGATCTGAGCTAAGAATTCGTGCAGCCTGACTAATGTCTGCCTGCATAGCCTTAGCTACAAAGGCGGTGTGGGTTGCAATCTGCAATGCTGATGCTGCAGCTTCATATGCTCTACAGAGTGCTAAGTCCAACTGTTTATCACAAGACTCAGTGGTGGCTGCCTGAATACTTGCTGGTGGAGTGGCTTCAGAAATAAACCCTAGGATTTCATCATCTACTTTTGGAACTGATAATATCCGTGTTGCCTCTCCTGAAGAAATCGGATATTTGCATGCCAATGAAGGCAGCTGCCTGTCAATCTGCTGCCACTCCTCTTCAATTACTTTTAAAATAGATTCATGTAAGGGAAAAGAGGGTTCTGAAGCATGTATTTTATCATACTGTGATTCCTTAGACATTTCTATGCCTAAGGTAGTGAGTGAATGAGAGACAACACTTTTGGCAAAAGACATCAGTTCAGATTCAGTTATATTCTGGAATGTCACAAAGGAACCTGAATCCCTTACCTCTGATTTTTCACTGAGTCTACGAAATTTTCTTGGAGGAGACAGGGATTCAGTTTCTCGCAACTTAGATTGATCAATTCTCTTGCATATGCTTTCTATATCCAGTGGGGGTGTAGAGTTAGAAGTCCCAGGCAAACTACCTACCCCACCCTGGACCAAGAGAGAATTGACATAATCTCTGATTGCCTGAGCAAGTGGTGGAGAAATTAGCTGTGATCTCTCAGACTCTTCCTGTGCTTTCCTTTCACTGGAGAGAATCGACTGATATGAAAAATGGGACCTCTCAGGATTTAATGGTTGAATTCCACTTTTCTCTCCACCGTAAATATTTTCTACCATCTCTTTATAGCAAGTAGTGGTGGTTTCTTTAATCAGTGAAGGAGAAGCTGCAGTGGAGACCAACATGCCAGTGAGTTCATGCTGAGGAGATGACGAAGAACTTTTCTCTAAACACCTACCATGGCTAGACTTGGAGGAAAGAAACAAATTCCCTCCAGAGGCTACCTTCTGCAACTGTCCCCTGCCAGGCAAGTCTGTGGCAATAAGAGGCCCCCTACATGGGTCTCCCTCAGAAGTATGTGTTTTCTTAGCTGCCTGTAGTTCAGTACTGCCCAAAGGAGGACAGGTAGAGATTTCAGGAAAAGAGATACCCTGAAAAAATCCACCAGAGGGAGTAGTTGGAAGTTCAGAAAAAGGAACAAAATCCCTAGTGGACTTCACTTTCTTGTTTTCTTTCTTCTTTCCTGTAGAGGCAAAAGAGGCAGGAAGTTTAAGCATTACTTGTGTTTGAGTAGAATTATTCTTTGCCTCTTTGCTAAAATAGTGCTGTTGAAGGAAAGGATTCTATATTTCATATTGTGAACAGCCAATTTGGCAGATTATGCCCTGGTAGGCAATGCTTATGGAACTATAAGCTATCTGGGTGAATTAAATAATTGTAACATTATTAAGTAATAGGAATTATTTACAAATATTCAAGTTGTACTTATAGTAATTTTTAAAAGAACATTTATTTCATATACTATTCTCAGAAATATTTAAATATCATGGTCAAATTTTCTTATAGTATAGAACGCTAAAAATATGGCCAAAACATTTGCTTTAAAATTGCCTCGAAATGAGATTATCTAGCAAAAATGTAAACAATTTAAATGTCTATGAATAAAGAATAAAGAAAACATGCCATAGTCAAATGCTACCACTATATATCAATTATGAGAAACATAAAAAACCAGTAAAATTAAATCTCAAAAATATGACACAGAATTAAAAAAAGCAAGTGATAAGATTTAGCACATCATGTATACAGATTTTTAAAAGCACAAAACAATATCATGTATTAGATAGATGTGTATGTAAAAGTAAAAACTGAACTGGGAAGATAAGCTTTAAATTAGTGATAGGGCTTGCTTCTGTGGAAGTGATAACAGATTATGAGCAAAGAGCAAATAGGGGAACTTTGCCTTTACTCATAATACTTTATTCTGAGAAAAATGAGATTTGAAGCAAAAAAGACAGTTAACTGCCAATTTTAAGTGACAGAACAGTGGATATTTTACTTGTCTCTTAAATTATTAACAAGTCAAATTACTTCAAGTATTACTCTAATGATCTGAAGAAAAATTACATATATTTTGCCAATATTATTTTAAATTTTCAATACTGTTTTAAATGTTACCTTCTTCATGATCACTGTATGAGTCGAAAAAGAACTGCATATATTTGATTAAGATCCTTTTAATTTTACCTTCTTCGTTGTCACTATATCTGTCAGAATCATTACTTCCATTCTGCCTTGTGTTTTCTGCTGATGAAGAAATTGTTGGCAGAGGAGTAGAAGATCTTGATTCTGTTCCTTGTTCCCTAAGTTTCAACAGCTTTTTCTCATACAGCTTCCTGGTTGTTCCTGAATTAAGGGCAGAATTTGATTTAGTACTTGTATTGCCTTTTTTTTTTTTTTTTTTGAGACAGAGTCTCATTATGTCAGCCTCAGTAGAGTGCATGGTGTCTATTTAAGGTCCAGCTCAGATACAATCTTCAGCAACATTTTAAATTTACCTTTCCTTTTGTAAACCCAAATGCTTAAAATACTCTATAATGGACTCTCCTACAATAGATGTTTTTCTGGGATCTTTTTTTTTTTTTTGAGACGGAGCCTCAAGCTATCCCCCTGGATAGAGTGCCATGACATCACAGCTCACAGCAACCTCCAACTCTTGGGCTCAAGCGAGTCTCCTGCCTCAGCCTCCCAAGTAGCTGGGACTACAGAGGCCCGCCACAACACCTAGCCATTTTTTGGTTGCAGCCATCATTGTTGTTTGGCGGGCCCGGGCTGGATTCGAACCCGCCACCTTAGGTGTATGTGGCTGGCGCGTAAGCCGCTTGAACCACAGGCGCTGAGCCATTTTTCTGGGATCTTAATATATGATTGTAACATTTCTATTAATAGCATGGAATACATAGTAGACTGATACAGACTTTACTGCAGATCACCTACTAAATAAATAGCCACGTATGCCCAAGTATTTAAAGCTCAAAGTCTTGGACTTACACATTTTCTCTACTGCTATGTAATAATAGTACTCGCTTATGTAGAAAAATCATTTTTATAAATAGACTATTCCCCTCTGTAGAATAACTATGATTAAACTCCCATATCTCTAAAAAATTATATGCCTTAACTACCCTTTCAACTAATGGCAATAAATTACATTTAAATATAAGAACTTTGCTGTTGAAATGACTTTTTACAGAAACACAATACAAAGAGAAATGACAAAGTAAGGCCAGGGGCAGTGGCTCTTGCCTGTAATCCCAGCACTTGGAGAAGCCAACGCAGGCGACTGCTTGAGCTCAAGGGTTCAAGTCCAGCTCTAAAAATAGCTGGGCATTGTGGTGGGTACCTTTAGTTGGGAGGCTGAGAGACAAGAGGATTGCTTAAGCCTAGGAGTTTGAGGTTTTTGTGAGCTATGAAACCATAGCACTCTACTGAGGGTGATAAAGAGATTCTGTCTCAAAATTTTTAAAAAAGACAAAGTAAATGTTGTGTAAGTTGTCTTAAGTTGAACCGCTGCTACACCAACATGTAATTTAGTGTATTCTGATAGAGAATATACCTTTTCCAGTGTCTCCTTTTTGGAATTTTAAATGAAAAATTTAAAGAAGCATTATCTGTTAATAATTATGTTAATAAGCTTATTAATATTATTTGAATAAACTTATTATTTCATTTGGAAATGGTATGTAAATTAAAACAAACTAATCTAAATCCTTGTTTGCAACTACACCTGCACCAAAGCCCATCAGATCACCAGTGTTCACAATCTCACACAACTAAGAAGACCAAAATGGATTTTTCTCATCATGAAGTTACTGTCAAGGTCCTCCAAAACTAAGGCATCAACTTTACAAGATCATCATCACCTAAAAGCAATCTAATGATGGAAATTTAGTGTTTAGCTCTAAGTTTTCTGTTTTTAGTTTGTTCTTTTGGATATCATTCTTGAATTCCAACCAAGATAGGAGTTTTTAATTTAAAAGATACTTTTAGGCTTGGCACCCGTAGCACAGTGGTTATGGCGCTGGCCAAATACACTGAGGCTGGTGGGTTGGAACCTGGCCTGGGTCTGCTAAACAACAATGACAACTACAACAACAACAAAAAACCGGCTGGGCACCTGTAGCTCAAGCGGCTAAGGCGCCAGCCACATACACCTGAGCTGGCAGTTTCGAATCCAGCCCAGGCCTGCCAAAACAACAATGACAACTACAACCCCTCCCCACCCCCGAAAAAATAGCCGGGCGTTGTGGTGGGCACCTGTAGTCCCAGCTACTTGGGAGGCTGAGGCAAGAGAATCGCTTAAGCCCAGGAGTTGGAGGTTGCTATGAGCTGTGATGCCACGGTACTCTATCCAGGGCGAAAGCTTGAGGCTCTGTCTCTTAAAAAACAAACAAAAAAACAAAAAACTATAGCCGGGTGTTGTGGCAGGTGCCTGTAGTCCCAAATACTTGGGAGGTTGAGGCAAGAGAATCATTTAAACCCATGAATTGGAGCTGTGGGCTCCCAACTATGAGCTGTGACATCATGGCACTCTACCAAGGGCGACATAGTGAACCTCTGTCTCAAAAAATAAAATAAAAGATACATTTAATAACTGGAAAATGGTACTTTGCTGAGATTGAATAATTTGATTTATATTAACAAGTCTGTCACTAACTTACTGAGTTGGATGAATTTGGCCAAGCAAGGTTATCTCATATTTTCCTCAATTGTCATATAAGACCTATATGTCTTACCACGTAGTGTGGTACGAGCACCATATAAAACAATTTTAGCAGCAGAGTAATTTCACAGATTATCTAGTTCAATCCTTCCATTTTATTTCCCTCGCTTAGAATTAAGCAGACCAGTCCTTAGAACCCAAACGGCTAAGAGGGAAAAATAATCTGAAGTCTTACTTCATAGAAGAAGATACTGTCTTTGAAATTCCATTAACTTACCCACAATAGGACCAGGATTCACTCCATATTTCACAAGTTGATCCAAAAGATCCTCATTAGTGAGCTCTGTCACATCTAGATCATCTTTATCTTCTAATCTGGGTTTATCAGTTTTCTTTGTGGCTTTCTGTAAACAAAGTTTAGTTACCTTTCCACATGAATTTAAAGTTCACTTATTTAACATTACTCAAATAAACAATAAACATGCAAAATTGCCTTTAAGTTGCTTTACAGTAATAAATATGAAAGTTTTGAGATAGACTATATGTATTATGGTCCATTATTTCACCTCCAAGAAACACAGTTGACAGACTCCTTTCTGAATTACCTGTGCAAGCTTCAACTTGCTGGGCTTACCAGTATTGCAGGGAGGGCTTCGTTTGTTTCTGTTCATGCACAGTTTACGTTTCTTTTTTTTTTTTTTTTTT
>NW_003852402.1:21869660-21872054 GCF_000181295.1 Otolemur garnettii
AAAAGCTGACTTTGGATAACATTACATATTTGTATTATAATAAAATTTATGCTCATTCTCTTTTAAATAACTAAAAGTTATACTGTATTTCTTAAAGCATCTAAATCTGCATGGCAAAGGAGACAGATTATCATAAAAGTTGCAAGGTGAAGTCAGACTGGGTTTTAAAGATTTCATCCAGATCATCGTGAACTTACTATTAATCTTTTGATAATCCTTAAATGTTTAAATTAATCCAGAAAAGTTTAAGTTAAGGCTTTACCAAAAGGTTTATACTTAGTTATATATAAAAATGATTTCTAGACGGCGCCTAGAGTTCAGTGGGTAGGGCGCTGGCCATATACACTGGGGCCGGTAGGCTGGAACCCAGCCTGGGACAACTAAAACAATGACAACTGCAACAACAACAAAAAATAGCTGGGCATTGTGGCAGGCGTCTGTAGTCCAGCTACTTGGGAGGCTGAGGCAAGAGAATGGCCTAAGACCAAGTGTTGAGCTGCTGTGAATTGTGACGCCATAGCACTCTACCCAGGGTGACACAGTGAGAGTCTTAAAAAAAAAAAAGATTTCTATTAAACAGCATATGAGAACTTAAAGAAGCGCAAATGAATATAGTTGGCTCTCCCTATCCGTGGTTCCCACATCTGGGGATTTAACCAACGGCAGACAGAAAATATTCCGGAGGAAAAAAGCCACGACCGGGCTCAGTGGCTCACGCCTGTATTCCTAGCACTCAACCCTAGGGCATCAGCTGAGACTGTCTCAAAAAAAAATAAATAAATAAAAAATGCAGGGTGGGAAGAAAGAAAAAAAAATACAGGGCAGCACCTGTGGCTCAAAAGAGTAGGGCGCTGGCCCCATATGCTGGAGGTGGTGGGTTCAAACCCAGCCTCAGCCAAAAACTGCCAAAAAAAAAATTAAAAATATAGTATAATAACTAGTTACATAGCATTTACATCAGGTATTATAAGCAATCTAGAGATGATTTAAAGTATAGGGAGGATGTGCTTACGTTACCATATCATTTTATATAAGGGAATTAAGCATTATGGAATTTGCTTAATTCTATGCAAATGGAATCCACGGATTCATGGATATCCACAGATGTCTTGGAAACAGTCCCCACCCCAAGAATAAGGGGACAACTGCATTAACATACTGTAATTATTTTAGTAGCTAGTTTATAATCCAGGAAAGAAGTCGTCAGATCGACTTTACATTACATACTGCCAACACAGTTTAGTCCCCAGATTAAAAATTCTATATGAACATTTTACTAAGAATAGTCAAAGGAACATGGGACAAATTTTGAGTGAAATTTTTAAGTTTTAAAATTAAGCAATAGCAATATTTTGCTGGAAAAGCTATATAAACTTCCAAGGTTAAGCATGCAAAGGAAGTGAAAGCATGAATGGATGCCTTTTAAGGGTGTGGCAAATAGCCTTACAAATGCCTCAGTAACCAGAAAGCATCAGGGTATTGAACAAAAAAATGGCTCTTTAAACAACAGTCACATTCTGACCTTCCAACAGTGTGAAAAGAAAATACCCACAAGCATCAGAGTAAATTTATGTAAAAATGGCTAAAGTTAAGAAGCTGTGTGGACTGCTTACTTTCCAATAATGATAGAGGGGAAACAAATCAGGTATTATTTGGCCATGTACTAGAATTTGTTTTAACAAATAAATATCTGATGTCCACTGAAGAAAAATTTTTAATGAAAAGATGGCTATGAAAAGCTACAAGGGGGGCAACGCCTGTGGCTCAGAGAGTAGGGCACCAGCCCCATATACGGAGGGTGACGGGTTCAAACCCAGCCCCGGCCAAACTGCAACAAAAAAATAGCCAGGTGTGTGGTGGGTGCCTGTAGTCCTAGCTACAGGGAGGCTGAGAGGCAAGAGAATCGCCTAAGTCCAGAAGTTGGAGGTTGCTGTGAGCTGTGTGACGCCACGGCACTCTACAAAGGGCGATAAAGTGAGACTCTGTCTCTACCAAAAAAAAAAAGAGAAAAGAAAAGCTACAAGGATACTTTCAGAAGGCTTTAAGACACACATGTTGCACTACCTAGAATTCCCAGGCTTAAATCTTGAAGCAACTCACACCATTAAATCAAAATAGTTGCTGAGAATCTGAGAGTTCTGTATTGAAAGACCTGAACTGTATTTAGAGATTCCTTTTAATCTAACAGACTTAATTCTGTGTTAGAAACCTACTCAAATTTTCTGTAAAGTGCAGTGAGGTAGGGGAGAAAAACTCCATTATATACAAATACTTTAAAATATAACTCCATGGCTCGGCACCTGTGGCTCAACCGGCTAAGGCACCAGCCACGTACACCTAAGGTGGCGGGTTCGAATCCCCAGCCTGGACCCGCCAAACAACAATGACGGCTGC
>NW_003852402.1:21874375-21875609 GCF_000181295.1 Otolemur garnettii
GTAGAGTGCTGTGGCATCACAGCTCACAGCAACCTCCAACTCCTGGGCTCAAGCAAGTCTCCTGCCTCAGCCTCCCAAGTAGCTGGGACCACAGGCGTCTGCCACAACGCCCAGCTATATATATATATTTTTTTTTGTCTGCAGCCGTCATTGTTGTTTGGTAGGCCCAGGCTGGATTCAAACCCGCCACCTTGGGTATACATGGCTGGTGCCTTAGCTACTTGAGCACAGGCACCCAGCCGTCACTTAATTTCTTAGTTTCATTCAAAAATATCAAGTACCTTCTATACACCAGAACTGTTCTTCAGTTTCTTCTCAGCTACCAGATGATCTCTAATGTTTTTTCAACTTTGAAAAATCCAACAGTTCTGTGATACCACCTATCAGCTCCTCTTATTTCTCCAATCTCTTACTTTACTACCATAAAGATACTAAAGTTTAATGATAATATAAAATAGATTAAATCGAGCACTTATTATGTATTGTGTTCTAAGTGCTTTTGCATTAGTTTACAGAATCCTAAAAATTTATGACGTAAGATACTAATGTAGCCTCATTTTACAAGTGAGGAAACTGAGATCCAATGCTGCCCTTGGCTAACTCTGGAAATCTGCATACTGCCTTACATAATGAACTGATTTTATACATTACTTTCACGTACTTACCTCACCCATTTTTGAAAACTGTATTTAGTAACTTTGTACTGTACTGCCCTGGCACTAAATAAAGACAAAAGAATTTAGAGATCATTATGTTGTAATAGGTATCAACTACTAAACACTAGACACTTCACATATGCAACCACATATAATCCTCGATCTGATTAAGTAGCTATTAGATTTTTCCTATATTTCAAGTGAAAATGGAGGATTAGAGAGGCAATGATCCCTATTCTAAGTCAGATGAACAAGTGACCTGGAATTTAAATCTGTAACTCTCTAATTCCGAAGTCTGTACCCTTAACACCTTACTCTATAGAGTATGGTGGTCAACTTGTAATTTAATCAATGCTAACAGTTTTAACTATTCTTTTCCGAGTCTTTAAATACTTCCTGTTAAGAATGCGTAATTCCGCTAGGCCTATGGCTCAAGCGGCTAAGGTGCCAGCCACATACACCTAAGGTGGTAGGTTCGAATCCAGCCCGTGCCCGACAAACAACAATAATGGCTGCAACCAAAAATAGCCAGGCGTTGTGGGGGGCGCCTGTGGTCCCAGCTACTTGGGAGGCTGAGG
>NW_003852402.1:21875741-21888459 GCF_000181295.1 Otolemur garnettii
CATAATTCAGCTCCTTATCGTGTTACCGTGGTTCACACCTATAATCTTAGCACTCTGGAAGGCCAAGGCTGGAGGATCACTTAAGTTCAGGAGTTGGAGACCAGCCTAAGCAAGAGCAAGACCCATTTCTACCAAAAACAGAAAAACTAGCTGGGCCTGGTGGTATACACCTGTAGTCCCAGCTATAGGGGAGGGTGAGGCAAGACGATAGCTCAAGCCCAAGAGTTTGAGGTTGCTGTAAGATATGACCTGAGGGCACTCAACCCAGGGTGACAAACAAAACAAACTCCCCCCCCACCCCAAACATAAAAATTAGCCAGAGGAGAGACAGGGGGATGCCTGTATTCCCAGCCACTCAGAAGGCTTCAGGAGATCACTTGAACTCAGTTTTGAGGTTGCAGTAAGCTGATCTGATACACTGCCCTCTAGCCTGGAGCAACAGAGTTAAGATGCCTGTCTCAAAAAAAAAAAGCAAAATTCACCCAGACCATTCAGTAATGCTATTTTCCTAAGTTCTACTAGATCCCAAATAGCTACACCTTCATGTTTTGCATTTTAGAACAAAAAGGTAGACTGCCAACTCTGTAAAGGTTTATTTTTGTGTCTACAATCTAGATAACTTAGACATCTAGAAATAATAGTATTGGCCACGTGCAATGGCTCACACCTGTATTGCTATTATCATCTAGGTGCATAAAATAAAATGCTTAAAAACATAAATAAACTTTTTAAAATATAGTCTCACTCTGCTGCCTAGGCTAAAGATGCCATGGCCTCAGCTTAGCTCACAGCAACTGCAAACTCCTGGGCTCACATGATCCTCCTACCTCAGCCTCCTGAGTAGATGGGACTCCTACCACATCATCTAGCTGTTTTCTATTTTTAGTAGAGCTGGAGGTCTTGCTCTTTTCAGGCTGGTCTTGAACTCATGAACTCAAGGGATCCACCTATCTTGGGACTCCCAGAGGATTACAGGTGCGATACTGGTGATATGGAACTTTTTATCATATCACACCCAATGAATCTAAGAAAACAGACTAATGTAGTGGCTGAAGTGAAACCATTTCTCCTTTAGTTAAAAAATAAAGCATGGTGGCTCAGGCCTGTTCTCCCAGCAATGTGGGAGGCTAAGGCAAGGACTGCCTGAGTCCAGGAGATAGAGCAGTGTTCTCTACCTGACCACAGGAACTGTATTAAAGGGTCTCAGCATTAGGAAGGTTGAGAACGAATGAGTTAGAAGTTGCAGTGAGCTATAATCCTGCCACTATACTCCAGCCTGGGCAGCAGAGTCAGGCCCTGTACCCTGTACCTTTAAAAAAAAAAAAAAAAAAAAAGTTAAAAATTCACCACTTAGGGTGATGCCTGTGGCTCAGTGGGTAGGGAGCCAGCCCCACATGCCATAGGTGGCGGGTTCAAACCCTGCCCCTGCTGAACTGCAACAAAAAAATAGCCAGGCCTTGTGGTGGGCGCCTGTAGTCCCAGCTACTCAGGAGGCTGAGGCAAGAGAATCGCCTAAGCCCAGGAATTGGAGGTTGCTGTGAGCTGTGACATCACAGCACTCTACTGAGGGGGATAAAGTTAGACTCTGTCTCAAAAACAAACAAACAAACAAAAAAAACCCCACCACTTAAAAATCTGCTTGATCTGAAACTCTCAAATATAATCTTTCTCCAGGATTGAAAGTGTTCTTTACAAAATGTGACTCTATACTATTATTTTATATGGGGCTAAATATGACTAAAACATAATATACACAAAAGGAATTTGACAAGAATAATAATTTGCTATATATTATTATAAATGTCCTAAGGTTCTTTTCCTATAAATTCAAATGACTTTTTCCTATGACTGATAAAAACACTTATCAGACTCCTGAGGTAAATGATAATTAAGTAAAAATACTTAAAGTACTTCAAAATAGAAAATGACACTACTGACTTATCAATATTAACTTTTTCAACTTGTTAGCATCACTGAACCCAACCAAGGGTAAAGATTTTTGAATTTTAAATACTCAACGTCAAGAAAACATTTTAAATCTATAGTTATGAAAGTTCTCTATATTGATGAAAATAAATAGGGTATAAAGGGTTCAGGATGCCCATGAACATAGCAGGTACTCTCACACAAATGCTAATTCCTTTCACCCAACATTTATTTTCATGGTGCTAACTTGAAGAACATCTAAGAAAATTAGGGCCGGCCTCTGGCTCATTTCCTGCCTGTAATCCTAGCAGTCTGGCAGGTAGTGGCAGGTAGGTGGATCCCTAGAGCTCAGGAGTTCAAGACCAGCCTGGGCCAGAGCATGTAGTCCCAGCTACTTGGGAGACTGAGGCAAGAAAATCACTTGAGCCTAAGCACTGGAGGTTGCTGTGAGCTGTTTAACACTGTGGCACTCTATCCAGGGTGACAAAGTGAGATTCTGTCTTAAAAAAAAAAAAAAAAAAAAAGCCAAAAAAAACTTCCCCCAAAACCTAAGAAATTATGACAGTGATGGCTCAATGACCACAGGGTAGGCTGAGACATTAACTCTCTTTTGCAAAGCAGTGGAAGGAAAAACATCACAACTCACGTGGTTGTTTGTCAAAAAGGAACATTCATCAACATATGAATCAATAAACCTATTAAAAGATTACAACCAAAAACTTCCTGCTTTAATACATCTGCACAGAAGACTAACACAAGGTTATGCAGAAGACCTGTTCTTTTTTAAAAATGTTTTGATTTAAATAAAAAATATTTCATTTTCAATTAAATGTTTACTGAAAGAGCTTGAATACTTTCTTTTTCAGAGTGTGTGGGGGATAAGGGATATGTTTTACTTCAAAAGTAAATTTCTGTTTATCATGGGATGATAAAATGGCTTTCTTCAAATTCATGAAAATGAAACAATAAGGTATGACTGGTCTTTTTTTATATTGAACAAATCATTTATTTGGCACTACTAAGTGCCAGACACTGACTTAAGACTTTCAATTTCTCTGAAGCCCACACTAAAAATTTTCAATTAAGTTTACACGTTGACAACATGTCTTTTCATTTCTGCTTGAGTAGATAGGAAATACATATTAGATGTTTTAAAAAATTAAACAATAGTGTTGTCAACTTTGAAAGAAGCAACAATTTTAAGTTACACTTAAAACCAGTAGCAACAACTTGAAACACCACACTCCTGTGTCTTACAAAAAAAAGCAGTTTAAGTTAACACCTATTACTATTTGGAATTTTATTCTATTATGACTAAAACACATGCAACCATCAAAATGCTACATTAAAACCCCACAAAACAGAAAGCAAACTATTGCTAAACAAAATAATCGTTTACTGGAGTTCAACTGAGACTTAAGTGAGATCAAACATTTCAAATCACAATACTGACACACCAAAATGTCATGAAATAAACTTCTTTTTGAACTCCAAGTCGTTCCTCGAGCAAAATTTACCAAAAAGGCACGCAAGGGACCCAATCCAAACTTATAGCCATTTTTAAATATGGGTCTATGATAAGCGTTTAAAATTTAAAAAACCACTTTTAAAATTTAAAAGACACCTTTATCCAACGGAATGTCATTGCATTTTAAAAAGCTGATTTTAATTTAGAATGAAGCAATTCTGCCAAAAGACGGTCTGTTGTTGGGTAAAGATTAAAACAACATATAAACGGTTCAAAAAGCCCTCCATATGCAAAGTAGAAAAAGGCGGGAGTAGCTTCATTTCAAATTTTGTTTGGAAATCAGTATGTCACAAATTGCCCTCTAGGGAGCGCTCTCAGACTCTGCTGCAAGTCATTTCAGTTAATAAAGCGGGAAAACGCTCAAACTACAGGTTACTATGGCATTTTGGAGCCGACCCTCCCCAAGCTTCCGAAAAGGACACAGAAGTCCCTTAGTGTCCACCGCCGGCGGTCAGCTGGCTGAGGACTCCCGAGTCACCGGCGCGGCCCAAATCTGCGCGCAAAATAACCGCCGCTAACGCAACTTCACGCCTCCCGGACACACAACGACAGAAGCCGCGAGCTGCAACTTCGGGACCCCCTCCCTCGCGACCCCCCCCCAGGCCCGCACCCCGCGGCGGGGGAGCGGTACGACGCGGCGCCCGGGAGGGAGGGGCGGCGGCGGCGGGGGGCGAGCGCGCGCCGCCACCGCCAAACGCCCGCCTTTGTGGCCCCGGCCCGGCGTCCTTACCCTGCCGACGGCGGCCCGGCTGCGGCCCGCGGCGGCGGTCCCGGAGCCGAGGACCGGGGTGGGCTCGCGCTCCTCGTCGCTGGAGAAGTCCGGGGGCCCCTTGCTGTTGGCGCCCGCGGCGAGCGGCGGCCGGTTGCGCGCCGTGAGGTGCTGCAGGTAGAGCTGTACGTACACGTCTTTGCGCTGCTCCCCGGCCGGGAGCGTCACATTGTTGGCGACCAACTCACTCTTCAACTTGTCTTTCGTCAGGACCGAGGGGTCTTCCAGGAACTCCGGCATCGCGGGGGATCTGCGAATCCCCTTCCCCGCAGCCCTCCCAGCCGCCGCTCACGCCGGCGCGCTCGCTCCTGGCCGGGGGCCGCGCGGCCGCCTCCGAGCCTCTCGGCTCCCGCCCGGGACGGACGCCTCCGGGCACAGCGGAAACTCACGGACACAAAGCCGAGCCGACCCCCGACACAAAGCCCGAGGAGCGCAACTGCGGACCAAGTGCGGCCAAGCTGGAAGCCGTCACCAACCCCAGCCCACACACTACAGGCAGGAGGCGAGCAGCCTGCTTCGCCCACGCCCCAAGACCGCGCGCCACCATTGGCTGGCGGCGGGAGGAAGCGCGGCGGTGATTGGCGGGCCGGCCCGCGCGGGTTCCATTAACCGCGGCGCCGAGCGAGAGGTGGTGGATACGCAGTTTAAAAGCCGCTCGGGCGGGAGCCGGGGCGCTTGGTCCGCTTGTGTTTTCGTTTCCTCCACCCTTCTCGGGCGCAGCTAAAGGACAGGTTGCACCGCTTTGGGGTGCCGTTTCTTCTCCATCCCCTGCTTGAGAAGAAGTCTTCCCCTGTAGGGTCGATCGGGCCGAATACCCCGCCAGCTGTGAGGACCCTTGGCTGGGCCTTTCTTCCTCCCGGGACACCGACCCACCGAAGAGCAGCCGCGGCTTTGCCTTCCCCACACGCTAGCCCTGCAGGGGAAGAAAAGAAGCGAGGCTGTCTGCAGGCACTTTCATTCCTGGATTTGATTTACTGGCGGGGGCGGGGGAGGGCAGGGAGGTAAATCCCCTGCTCTCTGCTCGCGAACGCATCTTTTGTTCTTGAGATTCAGGACAAGCCAGACTTCTACTACTGGGCACTTCAGAAGGGGAAAAAAAATGTATTAAATATACCATTAGCTTCTTACGGTAAAGGCTGGGGCATTTCCAAGTTGTTTCCGTCGAATAATTGGGGTTCAAGACGCATCCATGGATGCATTGTCGTTGAAAGCTGTCTCTGGGTGAGATTCCCCCCCCCCCCATATAAGTATTTTACCATATCCCGAGCAAACGTAACGTTGGATAACTTAACCAAATGAAATGGAACCTTTAGGAGCCCTTTAATGGCCAACTTGAAATAACTGAGATGGTGCATCTTAGATTTTAATCCCAGAGGTAACCCAGTGACCTATATTTAGGCCGGGGACCTTAGTCAAACCTGTATTACTGATGCAAATGAAAACCAGGAAAGAAGTTGATATTGGATTAGGGTTTTTCAATCACTTCCCAAGATTCTGAGCTATAAATTATGCTTTAGAAGATGCCTTAATTTTTTTTAAATGTTTACCTGATTTCTACAGGATTAAATAAGAATAAATTTCAAGCAGACACACTAAAAATGTTTCTTGTTGATTTAAGCCGTTTTGTTCAGATTGAGGAGACATTACTCGTATCTTTTAATAATGGGTTATTTGTATAGAAATTATTTTTCTAGATTTTTCTAAAAATATCAGTATTCACATATATTTAAGCAATGGTATTAAGCTCAATAATGCAAATTAAAACTTGTTTTAAAAATTGTAGCAAATTGTTTTGTAGAGTTTTATGATGTAGCCTTGTAAAAGCTACTCATTTTTTGCCCCCACAGCTTCCCTGGGCACATAAGCAGGTGTTTTTATCATTAAAAGAGAAACTGAGCTGAGAGGAAAAGGACCATGATGAATAGTGACTAGTAACAGCAAGTATAATGCATCTGGGATGGTCTCCATCTGCAGTGTGTCTACCACAGCTTAAAGATTTCTTCCAGTGTGGTCTCAAATTATAATTTGCAGAGAAACAAAGTCCTGAGCTCCATCTCGGCAAGACTGCAGTAGATAAAATAGGGCTTATTTTCAGGCCTGTAATCCTAGCACTCTGGGAGGCTGAGGTGGGTGGATTACCTGAGCTCAGGAGTTTGAGAGCAGCCTGAGAAAGAGCAAGAACTGGTCTCTAAAAATAGCTGAGCGCTGTGGCCAGTGCCTGTAGTCTCAGCTGCTCAGCTCCTCTAGAGGCTGAGGCAAGAGAATGGCTTGAGCCCAAGAGTTTGAGGTTGCTGTGAACTCCAGGGCACTCGACCCTGGGGGACAAAGAGACTTGGCACCCGTAGCATAGTGGTTACGGCTCCGACCACATGCACCAAGGCTAGCGAGTTTGAACCTGGCCCAGGCCTGCTAAACAACGACAACTGCAACAAAAAAATAGCCAGGCGCTGTGGCAGGCGCCTGTATTCCCAGCTACTTAGGAGGCTGAGGCAAGAGAATCGCTAAAGCCCAAGAGTTTGAGATTGCTGTGAGTCGTGACATCATGGCACTCTACTGAGGCTGACATAGTGGGACTCTGTCTCAAAAAAAAAAAGAGGGGGGGCTTATTTTGCCCTGTTTGGCTTAATAAATTATCTGGTTAGGTTACTTTACTCATTGAAGAATATGGGTCTAGCCTGACAGTATGGATATTCTTTTTTTTTTTTTTTTTTTTAAAGAGACAGGGTATTGCTCTGTGGCCCAGATTGAAATGCAGTGGAACAATCTTAGCTCCCTTTAACTTTGAATTCTTTGGCTTACATGATTTTTGCACTTCAACCTCCAGAGTAACTAGGACTAGGAAGGTGTGAATGGTTAATTTTTAACTTTTTTTTTAGGGTCAGAAATCCCACAAGTGCTGAGATTACAGACATGAGCACCTGGCCTGTACTAATGCTTTTTAAGGGGTAGGTTTTGCTGTTCTGACTGAAAAGGGTCAGAGTTGCCAGGGCTAGATTTGATCTGACTGAGGTGGAGTACATAGTAGGGTCTCCAGGCTCTGACAGCTGCCCTTAGATATGAGGATATCTGGGCCTCGAGGCCCCTCAAATGGATCCTCAGAAGACTCAGGTCACTGATATCTGACAATCATCTACCTAAGATATGAACAGAATACAAAGCTGGGGTTTCAGCCATCTGAGGACACATTGCAAATGCTTTCTTCAAAGGACCTATGATCCAGGAATTTTCCAGGTAGTTTAATCCTTAAAAAAAACAACTCATCCTACTTTTTCCCACAAACGAAAAACAATCACCTGTTGAGTCTGAAAGTTGTTTTAAATATACAATACTCTGCCTTATGGGCCAGCATTCAGTGTGTGACTCACAAAGAACTGCATTCTAGAGGCCAGCAGTTAGTGGTCTCCTAAGCAAAAAACATTATTTTCATCCTTTTTCGTTCAGGATCTCTCTTTCTTATCCTTGTTTTGGCTAGATAGGCAGGAAAGCCATGAAGAACAGAAGACCCCCATCACAGCCTCCCCATCTCCATCTGTGAGTTGGCTTGGAGCAGGGGTCCTTAAACTTTTTAAACAGGGGTCCAGTTCACTGTCTTTCAGACCAGTGGAGGGCTGGACTGCGGGCCCGGGACGAGTAGGCTGCTAAGGAGGACAGGTAGCAGCAGCAGAAACACCCAGTGGGCTGGATAAATGTCCTCAGCAGGCTGCGTGTGGCCCGTGGGCGGTAGTTTGTTTCCTCTCTCCTGTGTCACAGGTATCCCTCGCCTCTTAGCCTTCTGAAACCTACCACAGCTACACTTCCCCTGCCACTGTCTGTGCTCCCTCCAGCCCAGGTTCCTACCCTCTGACAGAAGAGCTGTGAGGGTGGAAAAGACGGAAAAGACTCAGTCCTCCTCTCATACGGTGCTTGGAAAGTTACTTCTTTTCTTCTCCATAAGCACGGCTCTACTCCCTTTTGTGTAAGAACTCTGAATACTTCCAAGCTCTTTGCTGCTCACAGTTGGCACGGAATCTGTCTCGTATTTCCTTTGCGCTGCTCATTTTCCCCCATCATGCTGTCTAGAAGCACCATGTCCTTGGCACAGAGCTGGCCAATTACCCCATTCTTTTTGGATACACGGCTTCATTCCCTATATATTTTCACTAGGCATCTTTTTAACGGTTACTATGTCTCCTAAATTGGCGGCTTTAAGTGTTCCACTGATTGGACGAGGCATAAGAGGGACCTTCTTTCTTAGCTCGTGCATACAGCTCCTCCTTTTACCCATCGATCTGATGATCCCTCAGTGATCAGGTCCTTACTTTCTATTCATATAATCTTCCAATTATACGGTCAGACTGCTTGGAACATTGAATGTCCACAAAATCTTTTGAATTTGCAATCCTGTGGACTCTACTGTCCACACTGCAGGCTTCTTTGGTAGGACAGGGGATGTATCCCTCCCCTCCCTTCCTCTTTTTCCCTCTCACCTTCCTAATCCTCCTTTCCTTTCACTGACTTACCCTGACACAATTTATTACTGCTTTTTGGGGGGTTCTCAATTTGGACTTTATTGACCCTGATCAACTCATAAGATTGGCTACTTTTCATTGCAGATCCAGGGACCCACAGCAGCCATGCTGCAGATGCTTTATGTCAGGTTTTAGAGATGTAGCAATCTCCAGGGAACTTCCCCATTTTGCTTACCGCAGATTCCTTGTACTTCCATTTTATGCCTAGTGAGACACCTCCTATGTAAGTTTGGCCTATGCTCAGAAAGCAGTGAGGGTGATTGGTCATGGGAAGCAACAGATCATCCTGGGAAATGCCAATCTCTTTGGTTGACATACCCTCTTTTAAGGGCTTCCCCCTCTTTTTTTTTTTTTTTGAGACAGAGTCTTGCTCTGCTGCCCAGGCTAGAGTGCCATTGCATTGTAGCTCACAGCAACCTCAAACTCTTGGACTCAAGTGATCCTCTTCTGTCAGTCTCCAGAGTACCGGGATTATAGCCTGCCAAACAATGTCTGGCTAGTTTCTCTATTTTTAGTAGAGATGGGGGAGAGGTCTCACTCTTGCTTAGGTTGGTCTTGAACTCCTAAGCTCAGGAAGTCCACCTGCCTTGGCCTTCCAGAGTGCTGGGATTACAGGTATCTTGGGTTTCAAAGTCCTCCAGGCAGTTAGGAGGCCCAAGGACACTGGGTGCTAGTCAGACCATCAGATAACCAGGGATGCCTGGATTCACTGACCAAGGTCCTTGTTCCTTTTCTTACAGGTCCCCCTGCCTGCCGGAGAAATAGAAAAGTACTCAAGGGTAATTTTCAGCCCATTCATACAGACTCCCATTTAGGTTACAACATGAGCAACTGGATGGGATTAACAAGAAAAGCTTATTTTCTTTTGTAATACTGCCTGTAAATTCACAATATGAGTTAGGAGATGGAGAGATATGGCCTGAAAATGGGACTCTACATTTTAACACCATAATGTACTTAGATTTGTTTTGTAAAGAACAAAAAACTGGATGTGGAGCAGTTAGGCAGCCTGGCCAATATGCCATAAGGGCCACTGCTTTTATGGCAGTACATCAGAACCCAGACCTCAGGAGAACGTGCTAGATTTAGTATATTTTCATTTCTTCTTGAGACCCAGCAGGAAGAAAAAGCCTGATAACCTTGATGACCAGTCCTTGGGAGTGTACCACCTATGAGCCAGGCTTCCAAGGCCATGGGAACAAACCCAGATCAGAGCCCAAAACAGGATCTGTCTCCACCCAGAACTTAGCTCTGTGTGGTTAACAAGAAATGGAACCCCTTATCACCCTAATCTGCTGCCAAATTATTTCCTCTATGGGAAGTGACAAATGGGGATGCTGGGACCATTCGAATACATGTACCTTTCTCCATGACCAACATGTCACAATGAAAGCAAAAGATAGGTAAGTTTTCTGAAGACATTTCTTGCTTCTTAGAATTCCAGACCTTGCCATGGTCTTTTGAAATGACCTGGGGGGATATATGTATAAGTTTACCTACCTGTTGTACCCCGCAATGAGAAATGACACATCAGAATGCAGTTTGGACCGTGCTGAAGATTTAGCAGTTAGGCAGCCTGGTTAATATGCATGCCACAAGGGCCCCTGCTCTACCTTGCAAGGACCCCACTGGAATTACCAAAGGGGAAAGGTGAACTTTGTTTTTTTTTTTTTTTTTTTTTGAGACAGAGCCTCAAGCTATCCCCCTGGGTAGAGTGCCATGGCATCACAGCTCACAGCAACCTCCAACTCCTGGGCTCAAGCGAGTCTCCTGCCTCAGCCTCCCAAGTAGCTGGGACTACAGGCGCCTGCCACAACGCCCAGCCATTTTTTTGGTTGCAGCCATCATTGTTGTTTGGCGGGCCCGGGCTGGGGATTCAAACCCGCCACCTTAGTTGTATGTGGCTGACGCCTTAGCCGCTTGAGCCACAAGTGCCAACCTGGGAAAGGTGAACTTGAGGAGGGACCATATGCTTCTTTGCCTTCAGGAATAAATAAAGAAATGTATTATGAAACCTGTAAAGTACAACAAAGTCAGAGAAATAACTCAGGAACCAGGGGGAGAAAACAGTCCTTTCCCAGGGATGCTTGATTGATGCAATCAGAAAATACACAAATATAGATCCATACTCCCTGGAGAGCCAAATATAAATGGGAACTCATTTATAAACAAGTCAGCCCCTAATATCCACAGAAAACTACAAAAGCTGGCCATAGCACTCCAACTTCCTACTCACCTGCTCTTAGACAAGGCCTTTGAGATGTTTAATAACAGAGATGTGCTGTTATCTGCTGTGTATAATGCATACTTTTGCCCAAATCTTTGAGGAAAAAATAAAGGTGTGCATTAACATGTGTGGTACTAATTCCTTATCTATATAAATGTTTCTCAATTCTTTTATTTAGGTTTATGTGTTAAAAGTGTAACACTAAAATCAGTAATGATATCCATATGAAAAATAATACCCAGAAATACAGTAATTGGTTTTGTTGAATTTATGATGAACTTTCAATGAAAACATGTTTGGCCAGCAAAGAGTGACATATTTCTCTTTGTACACTTTAGGCAGGAGCTAGTAATATAGCTGATATTTTTATAAAAAATATTGGAAAATCTCATGGAAAATATTGAAACAGGCTGGGCATGATGGCTCATGCCTGTAATCCTAGCACTCCAAGAGGCCGAGGAGGGTGGATTGATTGAGCTCAGGAATTTAACACCAGCCAGAGCAAAATCGAGACCCCATCTCTACTAAAAATAGAAAAACTTGCCAGGCATTGTGGCAGGCATCTGTACTCCCACCTACTTGGGAGCCTGAGGCAAGAGGATCACTTGAGCCCAAGAGTTTGAGGTTGCTGTGAGCTATGATGTCTTAGCTCTCTACTGATGGCAACAAAGTGAAACTTTGTCTCAAATTAAAAAAAAAATTTCAAAACAGGTTTGTTTTTTTTTTTTTGCAGCTTTTGGCTGGGGCTAGGTTTGAACCTGCCACCTCCAGCATACGGGGCTGGTGCTTTACTCCTGTGAGCCACAGGTGCTGCCCTCAAAACAGTTTTAATACACTGCAGCTTTAAGTTATTATTATTATTATTTTGAGACAGAGTCTCATTTTGTTGCCCTTGGTAGAGTGCCTGGCATTACAGCTCACAGCAACCTCTAACTCTTGGACTCAAGTGATTCTCTTGCCTCAGCCTCCCAAGTAGGTGGGACTACAGGCGCCCACCACAGTGCCCAGCTATTTTTAGAGACAAAGTCTTGCTCTGGCTTAGGCTGATCTCGAACCTGTAAGCTCAGGCAGTCCACCCCCCTCAGCCTCCCAGAGTGCTAGGATTATAGGCATGAGCCACTGTGCCTGGCTGCAAGTGAACAGTTATTAAATATGCAAAAAAGCATGGCAACAGCGCTGCCGAGAGACACTTTGGACCTCCTCCCCCAGAGTGTCATCAGATTGGTGAGGCAACAGGAAGAAACCACCTCAGATGCCAAGACAGAGGAAGGTAATGAGAAGGAAACCTCCAAGGTGGCTGGATGTGGAGCAGGAGGTGAAGACCTGGATTCGGGAGCAGCATCAAACTGGGATCTCTGTTTCAACCAAGATGACGTAAGAAGAGGATAAATGGATTCTATGAGAAAAACGCATTGATGATTGCTCAGAGACACCTAAATGGTGATGTAACTTTACGAAGAGAGAAGGTCTGAGAGTGAGGACACGAACAAGACTTTCCCCCAAACTTCCAGCAGTCCATGGGAATCAAGTTTTAGAATTTCAATCTTATGTTATCAATCTTTGAAAGACTTACCACTTTGAACTGTCCCAAATCACCAATCTGGATGAGTTACACTCACATTTGATCTGTGGATGTCAAAGAGGCAAAGACTGTGGTTATTAAGATGGGAGATGAGAAAACACACTTCACTGTTGTTTAAGCCCATTATGCAGATGGGACAAAGATACCACCTGTAATTACTTTCTTTTTTTTTTTTTTT
>NW_003852402.1:21888631-21914591 GCF_000181295.1 Otolemur garnettii
GCAGGTCCGGGCTGGGGATTCGAACCCGCCACCTTAGGTGTACGCAGCTGGCGCCTTAGCCGGTTGAGCTATAGGCGCCGAGCCGTAATTACTTTCAAAAGAAAAACATTTCCAAAATGAAAGATTCCAAGTAGAGTTAGTGTCTACACACGTGAGAAAGGATGGATGAACAAAGAAGGCATGAAAATCTAGTTTAACAAAGACGGGTCACAAAGGCCTCAAGGATTTACTTAAAAAACCGGCTTTGCTTTTTTTTTTTAAATCACTTTAAAGCTCATGTTACACAAAGTGCAAAAGCAACTGCAGCGGACTTGAAAATCCAACTTGTCATACCTGGTGGACTAACCAGCCAGCTGCAGCCTTTTGATGTGTCAGGGCCCTGATGAAGGCAGAATGGACGTCATGGATGCAGTCAGCTGGTGATGATTTAATACCTACAGGCAGATGGGAGAAAGCAGCCATCACCTAGGTTGGTGATTGGATCTGAAGATTGTGGAATGGTGTCAAGGGTGGTTGTGAAATGTTTTAAAAATGTGGCATCAACATTGGAAGCTATGGATGGAACTGAGATGAGGACTCTTCAGAAGACACCTGTAATGTAGAACTTGAAGACAATGATACTTCTGATATTGACAGTGAGAAAGAGTTCTTGGCCTTCAATGATATGTAAATATTATAAGTTTGTTATTAGGGGCTGGGCATGGTGGCTCATGACTATAATCCCAGCAATGGAATAGGAGGCCGAGGTAGGTGGATCGCCTGAGCTCAGGAGTTAGAGACCAGCCTGAGCAAGAGTGGGACCCCATCTCTGGGACCCCATCTCTAAAAAAAGCTGACATTGTGGTGGGCTCCTGTAGTCTCAGTAAGCTGGGAGGCTAAGGCAAGAGAATCACTTGAGCCCAAGAATCTGAGGTTGCTGTGAGCTATGATGCCATGGCACTCTACCCAGGGTGACAGCAGAGTGAGAGTGTCTCAAAAAAAAAAAAAAAATTGTTACTGTTACATAAACTTTCCTGTACCTTGCATTTGTCCTTGTTTTGTGATTATTACATAAAATTTCTTGTACCATGTTAAAAAAATAAATGTAAAATTCCTTTATAATACAAAAAAACCCACCAAATAACTAAATATAAACAAATAAAAATGTAAATTAAAAAAATAAAATGGAAGTTTTATTTCCCTGAAAGTTTAGGTCAAAAACTTGGGTGCCCATTATACCTGTTACCCAGGGCAAAATATGATAACGGAAAAGGGAGTAGGAACCTAACATGAGAGGCAGCGGGACAAGCTATTGGCTGTTGCTATTAATGGCAAACTGCCATCCTCTAGCAAACTCGTAGTGGCCCCCAAACTGGAGAAAGAGAATGCCTCCCACAGGCCCCAGTCTTCAGGAAAGGTAAAAAAGCTAAATAAAAGGTATAAAATCTTATAAAAAATATTTTAGCCAAATGATGTCAAGAACCCTCTGAACCACAGACAACGATTTCCTATGGTTTTACTCAGAACGAGAATCTCTCCTAAAGACTCTCTGACTCAGCCCATTCGAAGTGACTCATGACTTAAATACATCATCAGCCTAGGACAGGTACAGCAAGCTTTAGGGGACTATGGAAATAAAATATCTGTACCCACTGAGAAGACCCCACCTCACCTAATGGTCAAACCTAGAGATCTAGTCCTTCTAAAGACCTGGAAGGAGGGGTCCCCACTGATCAACTTCACCCTGAATGGAGAGGTCCCTATCAGGCTCTTGAGCATCCCTACTGCAGTTAAGCCACAAGGAATCAACAGCTGGGTACATCTGTCTACAATAAAATTTGTTTCTCCAGATTCTTCACAGGATTCTATGCCATCAACCAAGGATTTAGAATGTATCTGTGAATCTGTGGAAGATCTGAAATTCCTCTTCAGGAAAAAACCCCTAGAATCAGAACCAGGAATCTAAAAACTGCCTCAACACCAGGTAGCTCCTTACTTGCAGATCATCTGTCTTCAAGTCTTCACTTAGGCAAAACTAAAACTTGTAACTTCCCCGGTACACCCATAACCAACTGCTTTCATCATGGGGCCAATGCTTCTTTCCATTCTAAGCCTAATAATGAAAGTCAGGAGTTAATAGGAAGACAATAGTTTGGTCAGTGTCTCCTGGATTATAGCCACTGTGCGAGACTTTACAAACTGCTGGATCTGTCACCAGCACCCCCAAGGACCAGTAAACTGGAACAGCTCCCTCATTAACTAGCACATCATGGGCCCCACAACATGTTCCTATAACCATTTCCCTAGACCACGACCTCTCTTATCTGGACCCGTGTAAACCTTGTAGGTACAGGGAAGGTCAGTCTTGCCTTAAATTGTCCAAGGGATAATAATCTGTGTACCTCCCGCATGGTGTCTACCAGAAACAGAGTACCGCCCGCTCCACAGACCAACACTTGGATGTGGTAATATCCCATTTACCCCAAATCATGAAGAACACCCTGTGCTTTCAGTCATACAGATGGGTGTCCACAGGGCTCAGGGGCTGGATGAAATTGACTCTAACTGGCTCCTACCAGGGGTAACACACCCTCTTCCCACAGGAAACTCTAGAGGAAACAGGACACTTTTCATCAGTGAAGTTGCCCTGTCATATAAAACCAACCCACTGGACAAGAGAGCTTCTCACCCTAAATCAAGCTGGCCAACTACCAAAAGGAATCGTGCCCCTGCTGGATGTTCTTAATTGGTTCCTCTCGTGGGAGAGCCCTTTGGGATGGATTGGCCCTTGCCTATTCAAGTGTAGAAGATACATGGCACCACGGAGGGTGCTCCCTTGGACACCTGATTCCTAGTGAAGTACAGGTTTTTTTTTTTTTTTTTTTTTTGAGACAGAGCCTCAAGCTGTCCCCCTGGGTAGAGTGCTATGGCATTACAGCTCACAGCAACCTCCAACTCCTGGGCTCAAGCGAGTCTCCTGCCTCTGCCTCCCAAGTAGCTGGGACCACAGGCGCCCGCCACAACGCCCGGCTATTTTTTGGTTGCAGCCATCATTGTTGTTTGGCAGGTCCGGGCTGGGGATTCGAACCTGCCACCTTAGGTGTACGTGGCTGGCGCCTTAGCCGGTTGAGCTATAGGCGCCGAGCCGAAGTACAGGTTTTTAAATGGATCAAGCCTAGGCCTAAGATAGCAACTAGATCAATCTTACTGAGTACCAGGGCAGTGATAGGCTTTCTAGCCCCCTGGAGCGGATTTCCCTATCATGAGTTTACTTTCACTGCCCTTACCAGCAGTGGTAAAACCAGCATGGCAAACCCCAAGTGCATTAGATGTCTTAAAAATCTATTTAAACTTCCTAGCTAACGTGGTCCTTGATTAACAGGTAGGCACTGGACTTCTTCTTAGCTGAACAGGGAGGGGTATGCATTCTCTTTTTGTACCTGGTTTTATACATTTTAGGAAAACGGGAATTGCAGATAAAATAATAAATCAAGTTATGTGTAAAATATACATTCGTTTGGTCCAAAAAGGTGGGACATTCCCAAAGAGGAGGGAGGCCCTACAGGTGATAGGTAAGTTCAGATATTCTTCGATTTGTAATTGGTGAAAGAAATAAAAGCTCTGTCTAAAGACTTGACGTCAGTACAAAGGAATGTTCAAGTTAAGGGGGTCAGCTGATCGAAGAGCAAGCCACAATATACCCATTGGAAGTGTTTTTTTTTTTTAATTGATGGCTGTTGTTGTTGAGACAGAGTCTCACTATGTTGCCCTTGGTAGAGTGCTATGGCGTCGCAGCTCACAGCAACCTCAAACTCTTGGGCTTAAGCAATTTTCTTGCCTCAGCCTCCCAAGTAGCTCGGACCATAGGTGCCTGCCACAACGCCTGGCTATTTTTTGTTGCAGTTGTCATTGTTATTTTTAGCTGGCCCTAGACAGGTTTGAACCCGCCACCTTTGGTGTATGTGGCTGGCTCCATAACCACTGTGTTACGGGCGCTGAGCCTGGAAGTGGTTTTTTAAGCAAAATTGATGGCTGCATTTATGACTTAACCTTTGCTTTACATGAATTTAGCTCTAGATTGCAATTAGGGAGGGCAGTATAAGGTATGCTCCACTTCCTACTCGATTTCCCTCCCTTTACAACCCAGAACTCAGTTTTAAGGTTTTTCTGGTGTTCCCTTGGCCAAAAGTGACAGGGAGGGTGGTAGGAGGCAGGGAGGAGGTTAGGACCTTAGTTTTAGTTTGCAAGGTTGACTGGGTTTAATTCATGACCTTAGTCCCCCCTCGGCAGGCAACATTGGCTAGTGATGCTCTTCCGTTCTCTGGATTGACCATTCATTCCGTTACTTCTCTTTGTATCTCTCATATCCCCTTTCCCCATTTTCAGGAGGTGACCTTGCCTCTTATGTGAGAACAGAAACCATCTGTAGAGACAGCGCTTCAACTTCAGACCGTCAAATCTGTGTTTACTTTCTCTTGCATCTTTTTCCCACGGAAGACTATCCCATCAGAAGCGAATGTTTATACTGGTACTAGGAATCGCACCCTTCTCAAGGACTTGATTCTGTCATCTCCTTTCTCATGCATCACTAACCTAAGGGTATTGGGCATTCTGAGCAAGGATTCAGAATATTAAGACTTTAGGATCACTTGAACCTAGGAGTTCAAGTTTGGTCTGGGCAACAGAGTGAGACTCTACCCCTCTTAACAAAGAAAAAGTTGGTTTTATTTTGTGTTATGTTCATCCAGTATTAAGGAAACTATCTTTTTTGTTGCAACAGTTATTACAGTTTAAAAAAAAAATCCTTAAAACACAGAGTGGCCCCTGTGGCTCAAAGGAGTAGGGGACCAGCACCGTATGCCGGAGGTGGCAGATTCAAACCCAGCCCCAGCCAAAAACTGCAAAAAATAATCCTTAAAACCCCACAGTATTAATAGGTAAAAACTCTGTAAACAGTGGAAAGACATTTCCATGTGAAGCTAAAACATAAAAAAAAAAAAGGGCTTGGTGCCCGTAGCTCAGTGATTACTGTGCCAGCTACGTGCACTGAGGGTGGCGGATTCGAACCTGGCCCAGACCAGCTAAACAACGACAGCTGCAACAAGAAAATAGCTGGTGTTGTGGCTGGCGCCTGTAGTCCCAGGTACTTGGGAGGCTGAGGCAAGAGAATCACTTCAGCCCAAGAGTTGGAGATTGCTGTGGGATGTGATGCCACGGCACTCTACCCAGGGCAACAGCTTGAGGCTCTATCTCAAAAAAAAAAAAAAAAGCATTTTGGCAATATTTGTTGCAGTTTGGTTTGGCCAGGGCCAGGTTTAAACCTGCCACCCTCGGTATATGGGGCTGGTGCCCTACTCACTGAGCCACAGGTACTGCCCCCAGCCCTGAAAGTGTTTATTTTCTAAACACAAATATTATTAAACAGGTGAAATAAATGCTCAGAGCACTCTATATTAGTGGCCAAATCATCTTGAAAGAATAAATGATAGACTGGACATTTTTAAGTAAAATAGAACAAAACTATAGAGCTATTAAGTGTCATGATTTGGGAATTTAAACATGATCTGTCTGTCCTGGAGCCTCTTTTCACCTATCACCATAAATGACTGTGGCAGGTTAAGTTAGAATGAAGTGGTGGATCTTAGGTTGTCTCAAAGTTACAGCATGTCAGCAGGTAAATCATTCTAAGAAACTACAGAAGTCCAGACTTGGGAAAGGATCTGGGGCCCGGTCTAAAACTTAACTATAGTTTAGTGAGTTTTAGACCTATCATCGTATTGATAATGACATGTTTATATATATATATATGTAGGTCACCATGAAAGTTTTAGGACAGACTGTTATGGGTTCATCACTTTACTTCCAAGAAACACAGTTGAAAGCATCCTTTCTAATTCACCAGTGCAAGTTTCAACTTGCTCAGCTTACTCGTGTTGCTGGGAGGGTTTCATTTGTTTCTGTCTCGGCAGATTTTACATTTGATTTTTGTGCATCTCAAAACACTTTTGTAATGACCCAAGTATTAATGCTTTACAGTACAGAAAATGGTTTGATGTATCTTGTACTGATTCTCTTCACAACCTGTGAAGTAAGTGCTCCAATCTTATCCTGCCGTATAGGCCAGAGGTTCTCAAACTTTTGCGTGCATCAGAATCACAGGGAAGGCTTGCTGTGTCTCACTCCCAGCCATCTCTGAGTTTGTAGGTCTGCGGTGTGGCCTGAAAATTTGCACTTCTAACTTGTTCTTACGATACTAGTCCTGCCGCTAGGCTATTTTTCATGGTCTGTATGAAGGATGGAACAGGTTGTATCACCTTTTTATGGGCTGATACAACCCAAGGCTAAGTTAATTTTGCTGTTTTAGCACCTCCACACCACTCTGATCATGCTTTCATGGCACTTATCCCAACATATCACAATACTTGGTGACTTTACATATTTGTCTTCTGCTGTCGAAATACCCCTCACTTTTACTTAGTGTATCCTCATCCTCAGTGCTTACCACAGTATCAGGTTCCTCATAGCAGTATATAAATATCTGGTGAAATGAATGATTAATGGTAATCCAACCAACCAGTCTGAGAGGGAACAAAATATACCAAAGGAAAATACAAAGTCCTGATGGCGCCCGTACTCAGTGGGTAGGCTGGTGGGTTGGAACCCAGCTGAGGCCTGCTAAACAACACAGCGGCAACAACAAAAAATAGCCAGGCGTGGCGGACGCCTGTAGTCTCAGCTACTAGGGAGGCTGAGGCAAGAGAATCACTCAAGCCCAAGAGTTTGAGGTTGCTGTGAGCTGTAATGCCACGGCACTGTACTGAGGGCAACAGCTTGAAACTCTGTCTCGGAAAAAAAAAAAAACCAACAAAGTCCAGCTATATTGCTGCATTAGGCTGAAGCCAAAGAAATTAGTTATTTTATAGCTGCCAGATACTGCACAGAAAAAACTCTTATGGCACATACCCAATAAAAATCTAAAAATGTAAATTTCTCATAGTCTTGCTATTTGTTTAACAAATATTTAACAGATACCTGTAAGGCACTATTCACTATTAAGAATCCTGGAGCTTACGAGACTGAATAAGTTCTGCTCCCTGCTAAAGAGATTAATAGTCAAAAGTGGTATGTGACTAGTCACCACTCCAAAGAATTAGTGAACACGTCAAGAGGCACTGGCATTATCACTTAAGTCCAATGGTTTCTAGCTTGTTCTTTCAACAGTTTGTTTCCATTTTTATTATAAAACATTTATTATAAAGGGGGCTCTGTAGTCACTCACCTGGTTTGGAATCTTGGGGGACACTTGGCAAGTCACTAATTCTCTGTGCACCAAAGCCACATCTGTAAAAGTGGAATATTAGTCTCACGCAGCAAGACTGTTTACAGTGTCCGGCTCTCGGTAAGGGCTAAAACATGTGAATTGTTACTATCATAGTCAAAGCTAGAAACTGTACTCTATTGTACTCGCTTTCAAAAGGCAAATAGCCTAAAACCGGTTTTTGGAAGAACAAGCCGTACGGTACATATTGTGCACGTCGTGTGATGGCCCAGTGGACTGACATGCCCACTCACGACAGCAGACATAGTTCACCTCTCTATGCATTATGCACAGTAACCAAAAAACCCCCAAAACCTCACCTTAAAAGGCCAAACATTACAAATATCACCTTTAAGGAGCTTCACTAGTAAGCCTCCACTTCCCGCAGACCAAGGATTACAAAGTTAATATTTAAACGAGGAGGAGTTAATTCTAAAATTAACAACATTTTCGAAAAATGGCGGGATTACACCTAGGTTTGCTGAAGTGGGTGATAAGGCGAAGGGGAAGGAAAAATAAGCCTTGACCCCGACGTGATTCGAACACGCAGCCTTCTGATCTGGAGTCAGACGCGCTACCGTTGCGCCACGAGGTCCTGCTGGGCTGTGGCTCGCGCAGTTTCTTAGGACTCGGATAACATGGCGTTTTTTTCCAGGACCATGCGGTCTTCTTTTCAGATCACCCCCTTGCCCAGTATCTGTCCAAGCTGGAGACCGTTACGTCAGTGCCCAAACTTTCCCGACAGCTGGCCCCCTATTGGGGTCGAGACATAAGAAGTAGAAGCGGGAGAATGGGCTCTCCGCTTTAGTAGGGTCCCCAGGGTCAAAGGAAACGGGTCCTTCCTCTTCAGCCAGCGGTTTCCGTTCTTACCCGCCCCGCCCCCTCTCGTTAGGCGCTGAGACTCCGCCCTCTCTCTCCCCTCCCAGCGCCGGTTCCGCGCTCCGAGTTCACGACCTCGAGTTACCGGGCGGGGCGCCACTGCGCACGCGCAGACCTGTGCCAGCCAGCAACCCAGAGCAAGTGCAACGGGTTCTCCGGGTGGTTTTCTTTTTCCTTTCCCTCTTCTGCCAACAAAATAAAGAACCTTCTCTTAGGGGCAGCTTTCATTTCACGGTGAGCATTAAACTAAAAGTCACCATTTTGAAAAGACACGATTGTGCACTTTAGAGGGAAATCTCAGCGTTATTATATTTGACAGAGCTGTCGCGCAATTAAGAGAAACGGAGAACACAGTTGCAGGCAGGTCAGTAAAAGGTCACTATCTCCCCGTCGGGGAATTGAACCCCGGTCTCCCGCGTGACAGGCGGGGATACTAACCACTATACTAACGAGGAGGTATTGGTTGTTTCGGTCCTAGATACCATCTCAAGAATAACAAGGCCCTGGGACTCGTCCGCCCTCCTGCCGCTATGCGGGTGGTGTAGAAACCTTGGCTATTGGGACCTGCTGTTTGGCTTGTAATCCTCTCTGGGCGCCCGGGACTCTTTTTGTTGTTAGAAAGAAGAAAAGGTTTAGAAAAAAATTAAATACAATTTCAAACGTGTTGATAAATTGGGTGGAAATACCTTCCCATGGCTCTTCCGTCAGATGTTTTTGTTTGTTTTTTAAATGATGACCACGAGTATGTGAGTGGAAGCAGAGCTTCACCCTAACAAACGTGTACGTCGTATTTTCCTTTTGAAGTTGAAGTTCAAGGATATCTTCTGGTTGCCAGATGTCTGGGACAGTCGGGGTTGTTCCAGTCCTGTGTCTGCTCCAACAGTCCATAAGGTCTCCTAGCATAAAAACGCTCCAGCCGCGGTCCGGTGAAATTTTATCTGCTGGCTTTTCCTGCATTGCTCTCTTTCCTGAGGCGTCTACGGTTTTACTTGGAAATGACAAAAATAAATTCGTAAATGATTAAATAATAATACGTTTAAACAACTCAAAACAAGGGCGTGCCATTGATGAAGCCGAGGGTTAGGAAAGTGTTCTAATGGGACAGCGCAGGTCATCCTAAAGCCTTTTCGTAAACAGGATCAAGCCTCTGGGACTGGGAGGCCTCACGTGTAAACTTTAGACTTTGTCGCTAAATAAGCGCATATATAGCCACAGACACCCACACGGCTGAAAGGGCTTCATTACAGATCTTAAACGTGTGTGTGTGTTAGGAATCCGTTGTTTGTAACGTGCTTGCTATGCCTGAATGGTATTTTTATAGATCGTTGATCACATGGTACTTTTTGACCAGATGAAAGGGATAATTTGCTCAAAGCAGACTCAAATGGCAATTTCTGAGGCCTGTTTTGGCTTTTCAGATTTTTTAAAATTTATTTATTTTTTACTCTCAAAAACACTTTTGAGAGTAAAAAAGCTCAGTGCATGGGGCCTGCTTTTCCTCTAACCCTCCAATAACTCTTGTGATGTCCAAAGGGCACTGTGATAACTGTGATGATGTCCTTTAACTGGTAAGATTTAAGGGGCTTGCCCCGGGTTCCCTGTTTGTAGAGTTGCCAGGCAGTGGGACCCCCCCTCTCCCGAATGGGCACCCCTCCTCCCCGCTTCCACACTGTGGGAGAAGAAGCTTAATCTTTGTTTCTCTAGAAGAGATAACATCCTCTCCACCAAGCTCTGGTGGAGCTAAGCCAGTGTTGAGCACACGTGTTGCCACTGCTCTTTTTTCTTCCCCGGGAAACTTAAGAGGCAGCCTGAGTCAGCGGAGATGAGAGAGCAGGGAACTCTGCAAGCACCTGCTGTACACCTTCCTAAAATGGAAAGGAAAAGAGAGGACTGTTATCCTGAGCTCCGCAAGGGAGTTCAGAGATTCTTCTCTGTCAGCATTGGGAGAAAGTAAAGGTTAAAATCTGATAGGCGGTACAGAGGGCGCAGCACTCTCTTTGAAAGTAAATGGCACGACAGCAATGGTGTTATTGAAAGACTCAAATTTTGCTCTGCCTAAAGAACTATATCTCATATCACCTCTTATAAAATGATTTACTTTCATTTCATTCGCTCAACATCCCTGTGAGGTCAATAGGGCAAGGGTTTTCTATTTTACTGGTGGATAAAAAGAACCTTGCGCAAGGTGGCAGATAGGAAAGCCAGAATCACCCAGCTCTGCCTGCAAATCTTGTGCTGCATAATTCCACATATACGCGCGTATATCCATAGGGTACCAAAAAACGTACACACATTTTAAGAGATGTTATCTATGTGTTACTTTTTAAAGTTGAATTGAAGATACTGTTTACTGGTCAAGTGTAGTTAGACACACTATGCATATCCATTTTACCTGCAATTTGCACACTTTTGGGGAATGATCAGTTTTACTTCTAACAAGATCTCTTAAAAATCTGCATAAATTTATTTGACCCCCCCCCAATATACACACACACACACACACACAAATAAATACAATCTATAATTACGTGATAGTCACTATAGTTATTCATTGACTTATTATTATTCAAGACGGAATCTCACTCAGACACCCTGGTGTTGAGTATCATAGCTCACAGCAACATCAAACTCTTGGGCTCAAGAGATCCTCTTCCCTCAGTCTCCTGAGTAGCTGAGAGACTACAGGCATCTGCCACAATACCCTGTTATTTTTTAGAGATGGGGGATCTTGCTCTTGCTCAGGCTGGTCTCCAACTCCTGAGCCACCATGGCCGGTCCTTCAGACATTGCTTTAGATGTATGATGAGGTTTTAGTGGATAAATCTTGTTCTTATGGAACTTTTGTTCTAATATAAAACAGACAATAAATAATGAATATAATAAATAGATAAGTATGTTAGACAGTGATAAGAGCAGAAATGGAAGCCCAATGAGGTGGCTCACACCTATAATCCTAGCACTCTAGGAGGTCCAAGTGGGATAATAGCTTGAGGTCAAAAGTTCAAGGCCAGCCTAAGAAAGAGTGAGCCTTCTCCACCCCTATCTCTACCAAAAATAGAAAAAAAAATTATGAGGGCATTTGGTATGTGCCTCTAGTTCCAGCTGAGGCAGGAGGAGCCTTAGGGTCCAGGAGTTGAAGATTGCAATAAAATATGATGACACTACTGTACTCTAGCCCAGGTGACAAAGTGAGAACCTGTCTTGGAAAAAAAAAAAAGCAGAAATAGAAAAAAAAAATAGTAGAGTAAGGGAGTTTGGAGAGTGGAAAGTTAAATAAAACAGTCAAGAACGGTGGCTCCTATAGCTCAAAGGCTGGAGAGTTTGAAACCTGCCTGGGCCAGGTTCAAAACAACAATGACAACTGCAACAACAACAACAAAATATGGTCAAGGTAAGCTTCATGAAAAAGATAACATTCAAGCAGACTTGAAGGAGGTAAGATACTGTAGAGAGGACATTCATTGCAAAGCCTTGGTTTTTATTCTGAGGGAAATGGGGAGCCAATGCAGGGTTTAAAAGGTCTTTTTATTGGCTTGGTGCCTGTTGCTCAGTGGCTAGGGCACCAGCCACATACACCAGAGCTGGCAGGTTCGAATCCAACCCGGGCCCACCAAACAACAGTGACAACTGCAACCAAAAAATAGCCAGACATTGTGGCTGGCACCTGTACTCCCAGTTACTTAGGAGGTTGAGGCAAGATAATCCCTGAAGCCCAAGAGTTTGAGGTTGCTATGAGCTGTGACCCCCATAGCACTCTATTGAAGGCAACATAGTGAGACTCTGTCTCAAAAAAAGGTCTTTTTATTGATACATAATGATTGTATATATTTATAGGGTACATGTGTTATTTTGGTAATGCATACAATGTATAATGATCAAATTAGGGGATTTAAAATAGCCATTGCCTCAAACATGCATTTCTTTGTATTTCAAATCTTATAGCTATTTTGAAATTATGGTAAATTATTGTTAATTAGTCATCCTACTGTGCTATCAGACACTGTAACTTATTTCTTCTGTGTGTTTGTGCCCATAGGCTGGCCTCTCTTCCTGCCTCACCCCTTGCCAGCCTCTGGTAACCATCATTCTACTCCACCTCCATGAAAACTGCAGGGTTGTGAACAGAGTAGTGATATAGTCCGGTTCATGTTTTGAAGGCTCTTTGGCTATTGGGTTGAGAGTAGATTGTAGGAGGCAGGGGCAGAAGCAAGGAGACCTATGAAGTCTATAGCAATAAACCATGAAGGAGATGATGGTCGTTCAGGCCAGAGTGGGACTGGTGGAGAAAGAGATGCTGATATATTTTGAAGGTTGAGCCCATAGAATTTCTTGATGAAGTGAAAGAGAGGTATGAGAGAAAAAGAGGAATCAAAGAGGCCTCCAAAATGTTTGGCCTAAGCAACTGGAAGGAGGGAGTTGCTGTCGCTGAAGTGCAGAAGAGCAATAATACACAACTTCCGAGGGCACCTTCTTATCCACAGTTCATGTGAGGGGCCCCGCTGGGCAGGAGGCAGGGTGCCACCCAGGGATGACACTGTGGGTGGCACTTGTTGAAATGGTGCACAGTGGCAGCTGGGCACATGGACCAGGGGTCTGTGGGAATGGTCAGCATTTCAGTTTTGGGTGTATTGAGGCCAAGACATGGAGTAGTCCATTGAATATAATAGTTGAGTACTCATGGTGTAGGCCCAACACAGTACTGGCTTCTGGAGCTACAGTGATGAACAAAGACAGATTCTAAGCAAAGGAGACATGTCACTAATACAAGAAAAACAAAACAAAATGAAAAAGAACAACTGTAAGGCCTGGCAAGTGGCTCATGCCTGTAATTCCAGCACTCTGGGAAACTGAGTTGGGTGGATTGCCTGAGCTCACAGGTTCAAGATCAGCAGAGCAAGACTTTGTCTCTAAAAATAGCTGGGCATTGTGGAGGGTGCCTGTAGTCCCAGCTATTAGGGAGGCTGAGGCAAGAGAATCACTTGAGCCCAGAGTTTGAGGTAGATGTGAGCTGTGACGCCACAGCACTCTACAGAGGGCAACAAAATGAAACTCTGTCTCAAAAAGAAAAAAAAAAGACAACTGTGATAGTCAATAAGACGAGGAGGAAGCTTCAGTAGAGGAAAGAGCTTCCTAGGTAGGTAGAACTGGATGTGCAAAGGCTACAGGACCAGAGGAAACCTGGAGAGTAGAGGTTTGTAAGAAGGCTGAAGTGGTCACTAAAGAAAAGCAGAGAGTGAGGACATGGGCCAGAACAGGCCAATGGAAGCAGGACAGTACAGAGTCTAGGCTGTATTGAGAACTTTTAGGGACCTTGTTATTCCTTCTTATCTATCCATCCCCATCTACCTACCTAATCTATTTACAGTTTTTAGGGTTTATTAAGGTGTAATTTACATATAGCAAAATCCACTCTTTTTAAGCATACCATTCTATGAATTTTGACCACAATCAAGATGTAGGGGGGTGGGAGTGGTGGCTAATGCCTATAATCCCAGTACTTGGGAAGCCAAGGGGGGGGTGATTGCCTGAGCTCACAGGTTTGAGACCAGCCTGAGCCAGAGCAAGACCCCCTCCCTCTGAAAAATAGCCATGTGCTGTGGCAGGCGCCTGTAGTCACAGCTGCTTGGGAGGTTGAAGCAAGAGGATCACTTGAACCCAAGAGTTTGAGATTGTTGTGAGCTGTGATGCCACAGCACTTTACTAAGGGTGACCAACTGAGACTCTATCTCAAAAAAAAAATCAAAATATAAGTTATTTCTGGGCGGTGCTTGTGGCTCAAAGGAGTAGGGCACCAGCTGCATATGCCGAAGGTGGTGGATTCAAACCCAGCCCTGGCCAAAAACTGCAAAAAAAAAAAAAAAAAAAAAGTATAAGCTATTTCTATTTCTCCATCACTTTCATCACAAAATTCCCTTACATCCCTTTGTGGTCAATATCCTCCCTTCAGCCTCAGGCAAACAGTGCATCATATACTATGGTTTTTGAGTATGGATTCTGTCACTTAGCACAATGCTTCTGAGAGTCATCCATGACACTGCATGTGTCAGTGGTTTTTTAAAAGTTCCTGATTAGTATTCCATTGTATGGATGTTTGTTTATCCACTCACCAGTTGATAGACATTTGGGTTGTTTCCAGTTTTTGATGATACACGCTGGATTGTCACATCTCACTTCTGACACCACTTGTCAGGGCCCAGGACTGGCCAGGTCTTGGGCCTGGCTTAACTAGGTTCCAGACGTAGACCACTAAGCTACCTTGCTCAGGAACAATTTCTCTTAGGTACCTGAGGGCTATCTACTTTAGCAGGAGAGAGAGAGAGAGAGAGAGGGAGAGAGAGAGAGAGAGAGAGGGAGAGAGGGGAGAGAGAGAGAGACTTAGAGTAAAGCAGTCTTCTTAGAAAGATAGACCTTAGTCTTTAGCAGAACTTAGTGATCTTCAGCAGAGAGACGCCGTGCTGGCGTTCTGCAGGCAGGAGAGGAAACAGAGTAAGTGCATCCATGATAGAATGCACATGCTCCTAATTGCCTTCTCCTCCAGCCTAATATAAGCCTGATCTCGTGCCTCTCAGCACCACAGGTGTAGAGACTGCCAATTCACCAATGCTCTCATCTCGCAAGCTCTCATGCTTGTTAGGAGAGCTAAATATCTTTCCAGGCCCTTTTCACCAAGGTGTTCCATTATTGAGCTATACAGGTATTTCTTAGAACTCTCACTCCTCCCCTAGCCATAGGCTATACCGGCTGCTACAGTGGACATAAAATTTGTGTGCAGTTCAAAATAGTTTAACATAGTAAATTGCATATAAACTTAAGTCCACCCTGTATAGCTATTATAAAACTAAGTGTACAGGGTTTTCTGTGATGTGTCTTCATTTCTCTAGGAGTGGGGTTGCTGGGTCTTAGGGTAAATCTATGTTTTTCTTTGTAAGAAATGGTTACACTTTTCCTACCTGGCTGTAACATTTTGCTTTCTCACTAAACATACATAAAAGTGGCTTATTTTATAACTTTGCTACCACTTGGTATTGTAAGGGTTTTTCTTTTGGAGCCATTATAATATCTATAGGTGTCTAGTGGACTCTCATGCTTTAATTTGCCTTTCCCTGAGGATTAATGATGTTGAACATCTTTTCAAGGATTTGTTGTTTGTTTTAAAGCTGTCTTTTTTTTTGCAGTTTTTGGTTGGGATTGGGTTTAAACCCACGACCTCCAACATATGGGACCTTCGCCCTACTCCTTTGAGCCACAGGTGCTGCCCTCTTGTCAAGGATTTATGTAAGTATCTAAATCTTTTCCCCATTTTGTTTTTCTGTTGTATTTTTTCCTTTTTTCTTTTCTAGCCATCTTCAGTTAAGACAACCAAAAGACGGGACAGACAATCAAAAGACCCAGGCAGGTTCAAACCCGGCCCCAGCCAAAAAAACAAAAAAAAAGAAGAAGACAAAAATGACAAGTTTAGCTTAAAGGTTTTAATGGACTTTTACTTGCCGTTCTAGAATCAGGCAATGGCTCATTCCATAAAATTGAATGCGGCTGGCTCTAAGGAAAGCAGAGACAGAACAAGGAGTGGATTGGTCGTTTAAAGATACTTTCTTTGCAAAGGTTAAAGCAGAAGGGACTTCCTTATCCTACTGGCTAAGACTGGCCTGTGTGCATATTTGGCTATTATCAGTCACTCTCCTGATTTCTGGGAAGTTCAGGTAAACAGCTTCCTTTGGGCCTGGTGATGTGGAACTTGAGCACAAATGACTCCAGTGGTCTATTAGGTCTGGTACAGTAGTTCAGTCCAAACCAATGGCCTCTTATAATTTTTGTTAAATACAATTTAGTCTTTAAATCCCATGAGTTTAGTCTGATAGTTGTCTCCCTTTTATAATGAGGAAACTAAGGCAAAGGAAGGCTCACGCCACCGAAGTAGGAAGTGATGGGAGTTCGTGCAAAATACTACGGGATCCAGAGAAAGGAGGACAAGACGGGTGGAAGAAGACCTTTTTAGCTGGGCTTGAAAAACCACTGGAGGACTGTGAAAGAAAAAGGAGGGAAAGTTAACCAGCACTCAGGGAAGAGGGTGATACAAAGGTTCAGAGCTTGTGAAAGAGCAGGTTGGGATTTGGGAAACAGCAAGTAGCAGTGGGGACCTGCTGCTTCCAGGACCAGGGTGGCAAGAGGCAGGAAAAGTCTTCATCTTTCACTGTGATACACGGTTGGGGAAAGTTAAAAATCAAGGACTTTGAAGAGCTGGCAGGAATCTTACAAATCTTTTTATCCTTTTTATTATACAGATAAGAAGACTGAGGCCCAGAGGGCTCTAAAGATTTAACCGGATTCTTGTGGTCAGGATATCATCATTCTTTATCTGTAGCTGTAAAGTAAGGGAATCTGTGGGGCGGGTGTGTAGGTGGCCACTGGAGGATTCCAGGGCCTCTGATCTTGTCCTCGCCTTCCTTATGGTATCTGCCCCAAGCTGGATACCGGGCTCTCATTTAAGGAACTGCCCTCACTGGCCCCAAGCCAATGGGAGGGAGATCAGTGACCTCTCTGTTCCTGACAGTTTTTCCTGCCTTGCTGGCCACCTGCTGACCTGTCTGGCCTTAAGGCAAACACTAACAACTCCACTGGGAGGACCAGAGGGACCTGGCAACCCACACTCCCCCCTGGCCAGTCCTCACCAGCAAACTGCAAATTCATTCTGCCTGCTAAAAATGGAATAGTTTCTACTTCTTTCTTTGGTCTTGTTTCCTCTTCTAAACTCTAAACCAACAGACGTCTCTTGATTAAAATGCATGGCTCAGGAGTGACATTCAAGTTGCTGCTATCTTTGGAAAAAAGCTGACTTTTTGTTCTCCTACCTGTGATTAACTCATGTGATCAGCAAAGTTTTGTTATCAGAAGTTGAAGGCGGGCCTGGTGGCTCACACTCTGGGAGGGCAAGGCCAGCAGAGTATTGCTTGAGGTCAAGAATTAGTTAGAGACTAGCCAGAGCAAAAGTGAGACCTTCATCTCTACCAAAAAAAAAAAAAACAACAGACACACACACACACACACACACACACACAATGAGATACAAATGAAAAAATGAAGTTAATCTAGTTAATAAGAAGAAAACCAGCACAAAATAGCATGCAGACATCTACTTTTTTCTATGCATTTATAAATATTGAAAACATCTGGAAAGAAATAAGTGAAAATATTAAACATAGTTGTATCTGGGTTAGAGCATGTTGCTGATCTCTGTCCTTTTTGCTTTTCTATATTTTTCTACAATGTGCATATATTATTCTTGAGCTCAGAAAAAGCAGGCAATAAAAAAATACTTCTTCAAAGTTACTAATATTAGGCAACGCACGTGGCTCAAATGCACACTAGTAATGGTCTTCCCTAGCCCCGTTTGACTAATCTATTCCACTTTGCTTTTCTTTTGTTAGCGTATTTCATTATTTTTTAGTTTAAGTTGTTTATTTCTAGTTCCTTGAGGCGAGGAGGAGGGGGTTGAGGGGTGAGGACGGTGAGGAAGCAAATTCAGCTGCAGTGAAACTGGGCGTGCAGCCTTTTCCACAGCCCCTTTGTCTCAAGGCCCCAGTGTTCCGGGTCTTTTGTTGTTCTCGGCTTGGACTTTGATTCGAGATTTAAAGAAAAACAAGTGCTGGACCTCCTCGCGCCCTCTGGTGTCCTACTGAGGTATAACCAGACGAAACCCACAAAGACCACAGCCATTTTCACACAGCGTTCTCTCCCGCCCTGCGCCCCTGGGGACCAATGCCTGCAACCTTGGAGGAAGGAATCGTGCACCCCCCAAAACAGGCAGGCTTAGGCTTTGAAACTTAATCAGAGCCTGTAAGTATGGATACCGGGTTAAAAAGAAAAAAATTAGAAGCAGCATCTGGGCTGCAAGTATTTAAAAAAAAAAATTTAGTAGTAAATAAGTTAATTCTGAAAGCACTTGACACAGCTTTGTCTGTTCTAAAACTAAGTGAGCCAAGTTTTGTTCTATAAGTATAACATAAATCCGTACTTTGGGTTAATTGCACATAAGTCAGGTGAAAGGAATCCAAATACCTAGGCTTGACTGTCAGTGATGATTCCTGCAACTTTGAGATTTACCAGTATGTGAGAGGTAGTACCAAATGCCCCTTTTGTCTGTAGTATATTTTACTGTATTACGTTTTTCATCAAATTGTGTGGGTTTTTCCCCCCACCGCCCCAAACTGTTGCATTTTTAAAAGTTAGATTGCCACCAAAAAAAGCAGATGAAAGGCTGGATGCAGTGCTTCATACCTATAATCCCAGCACTTTGGGAGGCTGAGGCAGGAGGTCACTCGAGGCTAGATGTTCAAGACCAGCCTGGGTAAAATAGCAAGATCCTCGACTCTCCAAAAAATATAAATACTAGTCAGGCGTGGTGGTGCATGCCTGTACTCTGAGAGGCTGAGACAGGAGGATTAACTGAGCCTAGTAGTTTGAGATTGCAGTGAGCTATAATGACACCACTGCACGCTAACCTGGGTGACAGAGCAAGATTTTTGTCTCAATAAAAAGAGAAAAAGTGAATGATTTTGCTTCACGTGTTTGATTGATAGGATCCCAGGCATGACAGCTGTATTTGAAGAGGTCATTTATGCACATAGAACGAAATTCAGAAATTACCAAAAGGTATCCAAAGGATAGTCTCCCTCTCGTCCCTAACTCAAAACTATTACTACAGTTCTCTGAGGTCAGGATTAGAGAGGCAGCTCAACAAGGTCATCAGAGGCTCTGAGTTCTTTCTTCTGGGTTTGTCTCCTTGCAACATGTAGTCAATTGACTTTTCTTTTTCATGATTGTCTCTCATGGTTATGAGATACATGTGTGCAGGCAGCACAGCCACTTTCCAGGCTGGAGCATGAGGGAAGAGGCAGCTCCAGCAAACATTCCTTCTGACTTTGCCCCTTTGGACAGAAAAAAGACTCCCCAGAAGAATTCTGGCAGGTTTTCTTGTTTCATTAACCACTATGGGGACACTTTGAAGCTGGGAAAGTGATAATCAGGCAAAAGGTAAGGGGTGGTGATTCTCACACCATTGTTTTTGTATTCTGTTGTTCCATGCTGTTCTAAGAACTGGAGTCTATTAGTACAACACCGGTTTTTGTTAAATCAACAGCGATGTTTTAATCATTTTTTATGTCAGGAAATGAGTCCAGAAAATTATATACTGCATTATAATATCAAATCAAAGTTATGCATGTATTGAAAACATTTTGACCACATCCTTCCTCCCTTTCAAATCCTTCCAAGGTATCTTTTTTTTTTTTTTTTTTTTTTTCTGTGGAGACAGAGTTCTACCCTATGCCCTGAGCAGAGTGCAGTGGCAACTTAGCTCCCTGCAACCTCAGGCGTAGGCTGTGGGCATCCTGCTGCCTCAGCCTCCAGAGCTGCTGGGATTATAGGTGCTCGCTGGGGCGTCTGGCTGAGTTTTTCAATTTTTTTTAATGAGTTGGGGTCTCACTCTCACTTGGATAAGCCTTGAACTCCTGAGCTCAAGCAATCCTCCCTCCTCAGCCTTCCATAGTGTTGGGATTACAGGCGTGGGCCACCATCCCTGGCCCAAGGCATCTTTTTATTGATTTAATTCTAATTTTCTTCTTTATTAAAGACGTTGAGCGTCTTCTCATGTTTATCTGTCATTGGTATTTTCTCCAGAGCTAATTTGGGTGCTGATTTTTTTCCAGTTTCCTAGTATAAAGTCTTTTTTTTTTTTCTTTTTTTTTAGAGACAGAGTCTTACTTTATTTTTAGAGTGCTGTGGTGTCACAACTCCCAGCAATGTCAAACAGGCACCTGCCACAACACCTGGCTATTTTTTTGTTGCAGTTTGGCTGGGCCCAGTTTCGAACTTGCCACCCTCTTATATGGGGTCGGCACCCTACTCACTGAGCCACAGGTGCCGCCTGGTAAAGTCATCTTAGAATGGAAGGGCATCATGGAAAACAGCACTTGAGATGTCCTGACATCATCATTATTTTAGGATTACTAAGAGTGACCAGTCTCGACTTGTGCCTGCTGTCCCAGTCAGTGTATTTCATACTGGCACTCCAATCACTCTCAAAAGTGACCTAATTTGTTTTTTGTTTTTTGTTTTTGAGCAGATTCTCACTCTGTTGCCCAAGCTAGAGTGCCATGGCCTCAGCCTAATTCATGGTAACCTCAAACTCCTGGGTTTGAGCAATCCTCCTGCCTCAGCCTCCTGAGTAGCTGGGGCTACAGGCACATGCTACCATGCTGGCTAATTTTTCTATTTTTTTTTTAAGTGGAGAGAGGGTCTCACTCTTGCTTAGGCTGGTCTCAGACTCCTAAGCTCAAGCAATCGTCCTATCTTGGCCTCCCAGAGTCCTAAGATTACAGGCATAAGCCACCATGTCTGGCCAAAGTGTCCTACTTTGGATGAAAAATTATCTGGTCATTTGTTATTTGAAATACACATGGAAATTACCCTGTTGCCAGGCTCAGTGGCCCATGCGCTGTGGTCCCAGCTACTCGGGAGGGTGAGGCAAGAGGATCATTCTGGGCTGTAGTGCACTATGCTGATCAGGTGTCCGCATTGAGTTTGGCATCAATACTGTGACCCCCTCAAGAGACAGGTACCACCAGGTTGCCGAAAGAGGGGTGAAGTGGCCCAGGTCAGAGATAGAACAGGTCAAAACCCTGGTGCTGGTCAGTAGTGAGCTCTTGCCTGCGAGTAGCATTCCAGGCTGGACAACACAGCAAGAACCCCATTTCTTAAAAAAATTATTGCAGCACGTGAAAAAATTCTCATCATCCCTGATCATGGGAGAAATGTAAGTCAAAAACACCTGGGATATCCCCTAACTCCAATTTTATCTGTGCCAATCTTGAAGATTTTTACTTCACAAAATCTCGAATCTGCAGATGCTGGCATGGATGTGGAGAGAAGGGAACACATTTGCACTGTTGGTGGGATTGCAGGTAATACAACCTCTGTGGAAAGAAGTATGGAGAATTCTCATTCTCACAGAACTAAAAGTGGACCTTCCATTTGATCCTGCAGTCCCCTTATTAAGTATCTATTCAGAAGAACAAAAATCATTTCACCACAAGGACATTTGCACCGGAGTGTTTACTGCTGCTCAATTCACAATTGCCGAGAGGTAGAAGCAACCCAAGAACCCATCAACCCACGAATGGATCAACAGACTGTGGTGTGTGTGTACCATGGAGTACTGTTCAGCCATAAGAAAAGGTGGAGATGTTACCTCTTTTGTGTTTACCTGGATGGAGTTGAAACACATTTTTCTTAGTAAAGTATCACAAGAATGGAAAAGCAAGCATCCAATGTACTCAATACCAATAGGAAACCAATCTATAAACAACTACACCCCCACGTGAAAGAAAACACAAGTATAGTCTAGTGGGGGGGAGGAGGGGAGGGGGAACGGAGGGGGAGGAGGAACAGAAGGGAGATGGAGGAGGAGAGGGAAGGGGAGGGGAGGGGAGGGTGGAGAGAGGGTGGTTGGTGGGATCTCACCTAATGTACACAAATATGAAGGTGTTCAACATGCCCCCTGGGTGAAGGGCTCAACTACAACTTGAACTTTACCTTAGAAATGAAAACAATGTAACCTAAACATTTGCTGCCATTTCGCTCTGTTGTCTCCATCAGTAGGTACGGGACTGTCATGAAGGGTGGGTTTTGGTCTGTTTCCCTCACTGGTGTAGCCCAGCACTCCGGATATGTGCTTAATAAATAAATATGAATGAACCAATACATAAATTCATTGCTTGTGGCTTGGCACATTGCCGCCCGAGCAACTGGATTCTGTTAGCAAGGAATACGGAGGGATGATTTGGGGGGACACAATTCGTGGTGCCTGCCAAACCACGCACGGTAGATTTTGATAGATATCGTCAAGTTATTCTCCACAGGGGCTGAGCCAGTTTCCACTCCCACCAGCAATATGTGAGAGCATCTGTTTCTCTAACCTTCATCCACATGGTGTTATCAAAATTTTTATCTATGCCAAGCTGGTAGTTTGAATTTGCATTTCCCTTATTACAGGGAAGACAGAACATATTTTCATATGTTTAAAAGTCATTTGAAATTTCTTTCCTAGGAGCTGTCTGTTCATATCCTTTGCCCATTTTTTTTTTCAGTGAATTATTGTTCTTTTTCTTATCAATTTGTGGGAATGCAAATAGTTGTTTCCAAGTTTTTTGTGTCTTCTGAGTTTGTTTATGGTGGTGTTATGAAGCAGAATTTTAAAAATGCATTTATATTTAGCTTCTTTCCTTGTATGGCTGCTGTATTTTGTATCGTGCTTAGAAAGGCTTTCCCAGATTACAATTCTCCCATATTTTCTTCTCTTACTCTCAAGGGTTCAATTTTTCTTTCTCTTTTGTTTTTAAATTTCAGATTAATATATTTGCATTTCTTAGGTAAGGTCTCTGTTGTAGTTGTACCCCTTACCCAGAAGGTATGCCGTATACATCGTGCCCATTAGGTGAGAGCACACCAATCCCCCTCCCTCTCCCCTCTCTTCTCCCCTTTGCTCCCTACTTGAATTAAATTGAGTTTTTCTCTTGTGTGGGTGTGTAGCCATTCATCCACTGGCTTCATATTAATATTGAGTACATTAGATACTTGCTTTTCCATTCCTGGGAGACTTTACTAAAAAAATGTTCCCCGATTCAATCCAGGTTAATACAAAAAATAGAAAGCCTCCGTCTTTTTTTATGGCTGAGTAGTATTACATGGTACACATGTACCATAGTTTGTTAATCCACTCCTGGGTTGATGGGCACTTGGGTTGTTTACACATCTTGGTGATTGCAAATGGAGCTGCCATACACAATCCAGCACAAATGTCCTTATGATAAACTGATTCTTTTTTTTTGCAGTTTTTGGCCGGGGCTGCGTTTGAACCTGCCACCTCTGGCATATGGGGCCAGCGCCCTACTCCTTTGAGCCCAGGCGCCACCCGATAAACTGATTCTTTTTCTTCTGTGTAGATGCGTGGTAATGGGATTGTGGGATCCAATGGGAGGTCTATTTTGAGTCCTTTGAGGATTCTTCATACATCTTTCCAAAGAGGCTGTATTAATTTTCAGGTGTTCAATTTTTCACATATAAATCTTGATACCTGGAATTTATTCTGGTGTCAGGCTTGAGGTCTGAGTCAAATCTGATGTTGTTTATCAAATAGGCCATCTCTTCCCTACTGGTGGAAACTTCTAAAGATGTCCTCATTTTCTGAGATTATTTCCTATGACACTTTTAGTACTTTCAACCCTGTAGTATGTGCTGAGGAAGGACACTCAAGGGCAAAGCGGTCAGGATGAAACTGTGATTTGTAGTTTCATGTCTTATACGTCTTCGTTTTATAATCACACTACCGTTTTTAAGCATTTGCATATTAAGTATAATACTGTGTGTGCACAGAAGACTGTATAAAAATTCGTAGAGTTTAAAGAATAATGGTAAAGTGAACACTGTGCATTTGCCTAGGGAACAAATGTAATATTAATAAAACATCCTCAGTGACTTGAAGGTCACAGCTCACAGGTCTTCCACTTCAATCATCTTCCTCTTCCTTCAGAGGTAACTACGATCCTGATTTGCTTGATAATTATTCCTTGCTTACGCTTCCTATTTTTACCACCTATATGAGTCCTTGACTATTATATTACTCATTTTTTACAACTGAGTATCAAGCACAACCATTGCAGCAGGCTCTCAGAGAGGAAGCTGAACAAATCTCTGGGTCAAGTTTACCTTCAGCATTCCCAAGAGATGCAGGAGCCACTTTGGGGAAGTCAGGGGTGCAGGCCAAGAGTGAGTTCTGGGAAGCACAGGATAGACGACAGTGGGACATCTAACAGGGCTGTAGTTTGGGTCTGATAATGGACAACTGTGGAAACACAGTCAAGGAGTGGGAGGCTCTTTACTTGTGGCTCTTCATGGCTTCTCACCTACTTGCAAGAGGAAATTTTAAAAAGACCCCTTCTATGGAGTGAAGTGAATTTCCTTAGTTCATCCAGACAGCAGTCCACGGGGTGTGTGTGTGAGTTTTCTATTGGCATATTACAGATCATCACAAATGCTGCAGCTTAAAACAATGCACATTTATTATCTAATAGTTTCTTTTTTTTTTTTTTTTTTTTTGAGACAGAGCCTCAAGCTGTCCCCCTGGGTAGAGTGCCGTGGCATTACAGCTCACAGCAACCTCCAACTCCTGGGCTCAAGCGAGTCTCCTGCCTCCGCCTCCCAAGTAGCTGGGACCACAGGCGCCCGCCACAACACCCGGCTATTTTTTGGTTGCAGCCGTCATTGTTGTTTGGCGGGTCCGGTCTGGGGATTCGAACCCGCCACCTTAGGTGTACGTGGCTGGCGCCTTAGCTGGTTGAGCCACAGGCGCCGAGCCTATCTAATAGTTTCTATAGGCCGGGAGTTAGGCACGTTTTAGCTGGCTCCTCTACTTAGGGAAAGGCTGAAATCAAGATATTGGTAGGCTGGAGACTCAACTAGGGAAAGATCCATTTCCAAGCTATCTCAGGTCCTTAGCAGAATTCACATCCTTGCAGATGCAGGACGCAAGGCTCTGTCTATTTTCTTTCGGTGGCAACTGTTCTCAGCTCCTAGAGCTGCTCTCAGGTGACCCCTTCCACTGAGCAATGGAGATTGTCCCTTTGTTGAGTCCCTCTTAGGCTTAGAAATCTCTCCAGCTTTCTCTTCTGCTACTATCCATAGAAAATGCTCTGTGTTTATATTTATTTATTTATTTGTTTTTTGAGACAGAGTCTCACTGTGTTGCCTTCGGTAGAGTTCTGTGTCGTCACAGTTCACAGCAACCTCAAACTCTTGGGCTTAAATGATTCTCTTGCTTCAGCCTCCCAAGTAGCTGGGACTACAGGTGACCACCACAATGCCTGGCTATTTTTGTTGTTGTTGCTGTTGTTGTTCCAGTTGTCATTGTTGTTTTAGATGGCCCCGGCTGGTTTCGAACCCACCAGCCTTGGTGTATGTGCCCAAAGCCCTACCCTCTGAGCTATGGGCACCATCCTATTTATTCATTTATTTACTTATTTTTATTGATTTATTTTTTTGAAACAGAGTCTCACTTTGTTGCCTTCAGTAGAGTGCTGTGGCACCACAGCTCATAGTAACCTCAAACTCTTGGACTCAAGCAATTCTCTTGCTTCAGCATCCCAAGTAGCTGGGACTACAGGTGCCACCAAAATGCCAGGCTATTTATAGCAATAAGGTCTCTCTGTGGCTTAGGCTGGTCTCAAACTTGTCAGCTCAGGCAATCCACCCACCTCAGCCTCCCAGAGTGCTAGGATTACAGGCATGAGCCATCATGCCTGGCTATTTATTTTTGAGACAGAATCTTACTCTGTTGCCCTGGGTAGGGTGCTGTGCCATCATAGTTCACAGCAACCTCAAACTCTTGGACTCAAGTTATCCCCTTGATTCAGCCTCCCTAGCAGCTGGGACTATAGGCGCCCACCATGAACCAGCTATTTTTAGAGATAGGGTTTCACTCTTGCTCAAGCTGATCTTGAACTCCTGAGCTCAAGTGATCTACCTGCCTTGGCCTCTCAGAGAAAATGCTGTTTTTAAAGGGCTCATCTGATTATATCAGGCCCATCTAGATCTATCTTAAAGTCAACTAATTAGTTATCTCAATTACATCTACATAATCTCTTTTGTTATGTAAGTTAACATAATCATGGGAGTGACATTGGGGTTGGAGATTACAGAGGCCACTTGAGAATTCTTTTTTTTTTTTTTTTT
>NW_003852402.1:21914686-21935210 GCF_000181295.1 Otolemur garnettii
ACAGGCGCCCGCCACAACGCCCAGCTATTTTTTGGTTGCAGCCGTCATTGTTGTTTGGTGGGTCCAGGCTAGGGATTCGAACCCACCACCTTAGGTGTAGGTGGCTGGCGCCTTAGCCGGTTGAGCTATAGGTGCCGAGCCACTTGAGAATTCTTATCACCCTCAGTGAGGACAGCAGAAACTTCACTGGTACATGGTCAAGCCAGGCCAACCACAGATGAAGTCTAGGTTGGGCTCACCAGGGCCTCTTGACCTCTAGTTAAAAAGATGGTCCAGTCACACAGGGTACCTTGGAGATGGCTCCTCTGGTGTGTCTGTGTCTTATTGTCACATGGCTCCAATCTGGACTCATCGTCCTCTGCTTATGACATCATCATTCTGGGGCCTCTTCTTATCATCTTCCTCAGCAGCCTCCCTTTCACTTCTTTCTTGTGTTGGATTGCCTCTTTCCTTTGTCTCATTTCTTCCTCTTTACTCTTAATTCTTACTCCTTCTTGCTTCCTTCTTATTTTGATAGAGCCAACCATCTTGGAACTACTTCTCCTTTTCCTTCTCCCCCATCTCCTTTTAAACACATAGATTCGTCATCTCAAACTTTCACAACATTGCTGGATACTCTGCTTAGAATCTCACCAGACTGAAACCAAGATGTTGGCCAAGGCTGTGGCTCTTGGTTCTCCTAGGGCACCCTTCCAAGTTCACAGGCCTTTGGTAGCAATCCAGTTCCTTGTGGTCGTGAACCAAAGTCTTCATTTCCCTTCCAGCTGCCAAGTTGGACTGCCCTCAGCACCTGCAGGGTGCTTGTGCTTGCAGCTCCTGGCCACGTGGCCCCCCTACAGCCAGTTCACAACACACAACATACACGGTGATCTTTGCTTTCTTCTTGTCTCCTGTGAAGAAATTCTGGAGCAGTAAATCCCCCTCATACTTTTAATCTCTGATTTCTCCTGCCTCTGGCTTCAGACCAAGATTCAGTAGGCTTATGAGTCCTTCTTAAAACCTTTCTTTCTTTCTTTTTTTGCTAAAACAGAGTCTCACTCTGTTGCCCAAGGTAGAGTGCCATGGCTTCAGCCTAGGTCACAGCAACCTCAAGATCCTGGGCTCAAGTAATCCTCCTCCCTCAACTTCCTGAGTAGCTTGGACTATAGGTGCCCGCCAGGATGCCCAGCTAATTTTTCTATTTTTTTTTAGTGGAGACGGGGTCTCACTGTTGCTCAGACTGGTCTTGGACTCCTGAGCTCAAGGTATCCTCCCACCTTAGCCTTCCAAGGTGCTAGGATTACAGGTGTGAGCCAGGGTACCTCGCCCCTTCTTGGAAGTTTTTGAGAACGGGTGCATGAAAGGAATTTTATGTTTATACTTGATTTATAGCTTAGCCAAGAATATAATTCTAGCTGAAAGTTATTTGCCCTCACAGTTTTGAAGGCACCATTTCATTGTCATTGTGTTGGATTATCTGTGGTCCAACTTTGCCTCTCCATTATTCCTTCTAAAGTCACTTCTGCTTTAAAGAGGGGAAACCAGTAAATATACATACTAGAATCCCCTTCTTCATATGATTCTAGGTTGGAGTTTGTCAATGAGAGGCACTTGCATGAGAAGGAAAGCAAAAGAGAAGAAACCATCATTCTCTAGAGCAGTGGTTCTCAACCTTTCTAATGCCGCAGCCCTTTAGTACAGTTCCTGTGGGTTGCGACCCACAGGTTGAGAACTGCTGCTCTAGGGGAGCTGTAGGCAGACACTGGGGCTGAAGACAAGCTCTCAGGGTTTCCTGCTTTGGTGCTGCCAGCAGCTGGGATTGAAGGCCTGAGATTCCTGGGATTTTTCCAAGGCTTGCAGGTGAGGTGTGAATCACTTACTTCTACTGGATGCTGTCCTGACCATCACGTCCTCCACCCTTAGTTGTAAGAGCCTCAGATCCCCTCTGTTAAAGCTCTTTCTATTTCTATACTGAGAGTGGCTTCTGTTTTCCCTGTCGAATCCCAACAGAGTTGGTCTGCTGTTGAGTATAGCTGTTGAGAAATCTGAAGCCATTTTGCTTCCTAGCACTTTATAGGTGACTTTTTTTTTTTTACTCTCAGGGGACCAGTAGAATAATCTTTTTTGTCCTTAGCATCTTGAAATTCCACAGTGATGTTTCACGTGTGTTTCTGTTTTCATTCATGCTGCATGGCTCCCAGACAATCCTTTCGATCCGGTGATTCATGTCCTGCAGATCTGGGACATTTTCCTGGAGTGATGATTTTCTTCTGTTTATTTTCTCTGATTTGTCTTTCTGGAACTCCTATTATCTGGATGTTGGACTTCCTGGGCTAGTCCTCTAATTAAAAAATTTCAAATTGTTATTTCCCCATAGACTTGTGGAAGATTTCTACAAATTTATCTTCCAAACATTGTTTTGAGTTTTAAATTCTATTAGTATATTTAAAAGTTTCAAGTGCTTATTCTTACACCTAGATTATCCTGTTTGTCTTTTTGTTTGAGATAGAGTCTTATTCTGTCATCCCGGTTAGAGCACAGTGGTGTCATCATAGCTCACTGCTACTTCACTTTCCTAGGCTCCAACCATTTTCCCAACTCAGCCTCCTGAGTAACAGGGGTTAGGCGGGTGACATCATGCCTGACTAATTTTTCTATTTTTTGTAGAGATAGAGTTTCACTATGTTGCCTAGCTTGGTCTTGAACTCCTGGCCTCCAGCAGTCCTCCTGATCCATCCTCTCTAAGTGTTGGGATTACTGGCATGAGCCACCGCACCAGACCAGATTATGCTTTTTTCCCCTAGCCCCTTGTCGTGAACCCAACAGATTATACCTTTAAAATAGCATCTATTTCTATTCCTTGTTTCATGGAAACAAAATATTGCCTTTTTTTTTTTTTGGGACAGAGTCTCAAAAATATTGTATTTTCTTTCTAAGACTATTAGTCTTTTTTGAAGTTTTCTTCCACAGTTTCTATTTCTTTCAAGTTACTTTGCTTTTCCCCTCTTCTGTTTGTTTGGTTCCCAGTGTCTATGCTCGGGGCTTTTCTCAGATGGTTGGAAATTGTTAGTTGTCCTCTTTTTTTTTTTTTTTTTTTTTGCGGTTTTTGGCCGGGGCTGGGTTTGAACCCACCACCTCCAGCATATGGGACCAGCGCCTTACTCCTTTGAGCCACAGGTGCCGCCCTCCTCTTTTATTAAGAGAAAGAAACTAAAGATAATTTGTAGTTCTGAGTGTGGGTAGAGATTGCTCATTTGGGAGCCTCACCGTACATGCCTGAGTGATTGTCTCCCATCCCCATGTCTGTATCTTTTGGTCTTTCCTCTTGAACTGGTTAGATTACTCAGAAACTGTTCCAGTTTCCCACCTGGAGGATTAAGGTCTGGTTGCCAGTGGTTTGGGAGCCATGTGAGATAACGGGGTGAGGTTCTTGGCATTCAGCCTTCAGTGAAGACACAGTGACTTTATACTCCTGGTCTCTTTGCAATGTCCATGACCTCAACTATCTTCAAGAATTCTGTTTTGCCATTTTCAGTAAATAAACCATAAGTGTTTTGCTGGTGTGGGAAAGGGGCATTGGTCTAGCTGTATGGAATGAGGAAAGGGTTTTAGGGCATCAACTTCTGCCTTCTTATTTTATCCTCTTCTTCCACCCCCAGTTCCAGAAGTCCCCGATGCTGCCAGTTCCTAAGATCTGTGAGGATTCTGACGTGCTTATCAGGTTGATTCTCAGATGTTCTTACTACCAGCTTCAAATCCAACTTTCTTGAGTCTGTCTTCAGTTACCCGTCACACAGCCATCTCTCTTTCAGTTTCCCCCATTTCTTCCTTTTGCTTTCTCTCTTGTTCTCCCAGACAATGTAGATTTATGTTTTCTTTTTTTAAATTCTTCATGGGCACAAAATGGCTGCTGCAATTCCAAACATCACATCCATACCTGAAGACACCCAAAATAGGAAGAGTCTAGACACTCTTCTTCATGCATTCATCCAGTTTTATCAGGAAGATAAATTATTCCTAAGTCTGATTGGTCAGATTTGTATGCCTACTATATGCCCACTCCTAAATCAATCACAGCAGAAAGAAAGGGAAACCAGCTGGGCCTGGGGAAAGGGCCCACCATCTGGAGCATATTCCTGCCTTATGTCTGTACAAATGGGGCTTCTGTGAGAAAGAAATAAGGGGAAATTGCTGTCAAGTGGGCAACCAGCTCTGTCTGCCATAAGGACACCACATGTAATGTTGTAGACTGTTGATTAGTTGACAACCAGCAGGCAAAAAATCAGATTTTAAAAAATGCCCTAAATGCCTCATAATTATGTAGCGTTGTTTAATCCATGAATAGAACAGAGGATGGGGATGATGTTTTGTAAGAATGAAATAGTTGACCAGAATTAATAAAAATTTCAGAGTTTGGCTTTAGGAATAAAGTTAAGATAATAGCATAAGAATGCGATTAAATTCACAGCTAGAAGCAGATATAATCACATTAACATTAATAACCAAAGAAGCAAAGAAAGAAAATACTTCTAAAGGGAAAAAAGTGCATTTGAAGTATTTTGGGATTTTTACTCACAATCAGATGGTTCTCAGTTGGTGAAAAACGTCAGCAGACCTCTCTACATAGCTGGGGAGGTTAGCCAGTCTTAATGCTTTGGATAAATTATTAGAAGACTCACCCACTTCGGAGAAGCTGTTTGCATTTAAAATAAATCATTAATAATGAAATTTATTGTAGGATCTGAGAAATGGAACAGCAGATAGGTAGTTTTAGTTCTGCTTGAAATATGAGTTCCCAAACTCTAAAGGGATTGTGCCAGTTGGGTTCTTAATTCCACATAACAAAACTTGACTTAGTTAAAGAAGAAACTTAATTTATTAAGGTCTAATTGATGGGTTAGTGGCTTGACAAGGTAGCTACAGAGACAAGTGACTCTGGTACAGTGTCAGCTCTCTACTGCTGGCTGCTGTGAAGACCTCCGTGAGAAGGGCATCTCGGCTGGCACCCTCCCAGAAGCATGGGGTCTGTGCCTGCCTGTGTCCTGTGTTGTTCTTTAGCAAATTGCATCTGATTAGTAGGGCTTATGTCACATGTCAGCATCCCAGCTGCAAGAAAGGCTGAGAATGCCAATTTCCGACTTTCTAATTTTGAGGGTGGGACTCATAATGTGGAGGATTCTCCAAACACAGGAATTATGTACAAAGATACGGGGCAGCCTAAACAGGACACCTGCCAAATTGGAAGAGGACAGACAGGTTTAAAAACATGGAGTTAGATATATCATGTTCAAGTTCAGCCCCATAGCTTCCTACCTGAGTCACTCGGGGTCAGCTACTCAACCTCTGTCAGCCTGTTTCCTCATCTGTAAAATGTGGACGATGATAGTGGATACCTCCCAGCGGTGCCGTGAAGATTAAATGAGGTAGAGCATAAAGCCTTTGACCCAGGGCCTAGTGCCTGGTGGCCACCACTAATTACAAGCTTGTATTATGATTATTGATCTTGTGGATGGTTTTGTTGTTGTTGTTATTGATGTAGGACAGTCAAAGTAGTTGATAGCAAATTTAACCATTATAAATACATTAGGTAATTGATGTTTCAGAAGTTTCGTTTTGAGTATTACTTTTAAAGCATCTTTTTTTTTGTTTAAAAAAAATTAAGGATTAGTACTAATATCCTGAAAAGTACTAATATCTACTGTCTTCCCACACTTTCTCCCCACTTCATCTGTTCTCCGTTGCAACCGTAGAATGCCAGTTATAGGTCAACATATGTTCTTATGGAAATAAAAGTAGAGAAAAGAACAGCTCAATGTGTGTTGGTATTGACGATGCCGTATGTGATGTTTCTTGGTAGAGGGGTCTTTTATGCTTATATGTACAGACAAAAGGCTTTGGTAAAAATTTTGGCTAAAAAAAGGGTATTAAACATTCCAGTGAAATAAAAGTTTAGTGGATGCATTTCCAGAGTATACAGTGACAGGAAAGAACTAGGAATGAGGTATTAGAATCCTCTCCATGACCAGGTTTCATTGTAATCCGTTCTGTATATTCAGGGGAATAGTGGAATTACGGTTTCATGCTACATAAGCTTTCTGCAAGTTCAGTACAGAGTAACCTTGTAGTGGACAGAATACATCAATTTAGAGTCAGAAGGTGGGAGTTCAAATCTCTGCCCTATGGTTCAGTGGCCAAGTAACTCTTTGAAGCCTCAAATCATCTGTAAAGTGGGGAGAAAATGCTTTCCTTGGAGTGTTCTTGTGAATAAAGTGAAGTGTCTAAGTATAATGTGCAGAGCCACACATGGATGAACAGGATAGGGGAGCAGAGGTAATTTGAAAACTTTTGAACTGCGGCTTGACATTTATTATCCAGCACTGGCTATGCACAGAGGATTTGCGTTGTTAATTCATTTGTTGCCAGTTGACAACATGGTTCCAGTTTTCCCTGGAAACCCTTGGACCTGGATTCCCCTTTTCAATTGCTGCAGAATAAAACCACTGTAAAATGTAGTGATATAAAATAACAATTTTATTATTATTCCAGATTCTAGGGGTCCAGAATCTGAAAAGGGACAGTGGCAAAAGGCATGTTTCTGATCTGAGATGTCTGGGGTCTCTGTGGGAAGATTTGAATAGCTAAGGGTGACTCAAAAGGTGAGGAGCTGGAATCATTCAGAGACTTCTTCACTTACATGTCTGGTGCCGGGGCTGGCATGACTTGAAGGCTAGACTTCACTGAGTCTGTCACCTGGAACATCTGTATCTGGCCTCTCTGGGGCTTGGGGTTCTTAGAACATGACAAGGGAAAAGCATCCAGATAGACTACCCAAGAGTACGGGGAGAGGCCGCCTGAAGTCTCAGAAGTCAGGAAGTACTCGTGTTTGCCACTGTCTATTGGTATAAGTGAGTCACTGAGGCCAGCCCAGGTTCAAGGGGAGGTGAATTAGACTCTCCTTCTTGTTGAGGGGATGACAAGGTCATATTGCAGAAGAGCATAAGGGAGTCACTATTGAGTCCCCATTGGAAAATCCCGTCTCCTGTGACCTGGTAGGGGTTGGGGGATTGAGCAAGTTCCAGGCTGGCATGGAAAGTCTGGTCCTTGTAAACTGTTCCAGGTATGTTATTAAATGAGAAAAGCAAGTTGTAGAACAGCATTTTTGGTATGATTTCACTTTTGTTTACAAATATGCAAAGCTGCATGTGTATATGTGTGTATGTACATGTGTGTGGGTAGTAGATGTGATGCATTAAGGATGCAAAACTGGGTGTGCTAGAAGTGTAACAGAATTACCTTCTACAAGGCAATCTGTGATACATACTCCCGTCTTCCTACCTGTAGAGTTCATCTCCTGCTCATCCCTCCTGATGCAGAACATGGCACGTATTTGCTTCCAGGTGAACACAGTTCACTTCCGTGGTTTGATGGACACTCAAAGTCCTGACACTACAGACTTGTTTCCTCTCTGGGGCATGGGGCCCATGGTGGGGGTGGGGGGCAAAGGGGGGCAACACATGGTCTTAGAAGGCAGAGAAATTAATATTTTTATATTATTCTGCATTCGACTCTCGTGCTTGTGTAAAATAAAAAAATTAAAAAATTTTAGAAATATGTTATCCTGTTAGATCTGCATAGGAATGCGACACATGTACATTCTAGATTACAACAAAATCGTGGGGATTTTTCTCTCCATTTCTCTTTGTTCATCTGCATGTCTTCTTCTTCTTTTTTTTATGAGACAGAGTCTCACTTTGTTGCCCTTGGTAGAGTGCTGTGGTGTCATAGCTCACAGCAACCTAAAACTCTTGGGCTAAAGAGTTGCCTCAGCCTCCCAAGTCTCTGGAACTACAGGTGCCCGCCACAATGTCCCGCTATTTTTTAGAGATGGGAGGGGTCTCACTCTTAGGCTAGTTTCAAACTTGTCAGCTCAAGTGGTCCTCCTGCCTTGGCCTCCCACTGTGATAGGATTACAGGTGTGAGCCACTGTGCTCTGGCAGCATCTCTAACTTTTGTACTAAGAAAGATTTAATTTATATATGTATATACTATTTACTTATAGGCTTACTTTTTAAAAATTTTGTAGAAAGTTTACTTTTTGGGGACTGGCGCCTGTGGCTCAGTGAATAGAGCGCCGGCCCCATATACCGAGGGTGGTGGGTTCAAACCTGGCCCTGGCCAAACTGCAACAAAAAATAGCCAGGCATTGTGGTGGGAGCCTATAGTCCCAGCTACTTGGGAGGTTGAGGCAAGAGAATCACCTAAGCCCAAGAGCTGGAGGTTGCTGTGAACTGTGATGCCAGAGCAGTCTACTGAGGGCAACAAAGTGAGACTCTGCCTCTAAAAAAAAAAAGAACATTTACCTTTTTTATTTTTTTGTAGAGATCAGGTCGCACTGTTTGCCCAGGCTGATTTTAAATTCCTGGCCTAAAATTATCCTCCTGCCTTGGCTTCCCAAAGGGCTGGGATTACAGGTGTGAGCCACCACACCTGGCCAGGGTTAAATTTCTGATCCATCTAGTCCAGATGTAGAAAATCAAGATTTTTTTTTAACATCAAATAATCCTAGGCAATAAATTTAATACTATAATACAATATCACCCAATTAACATTACTAAGTATTGCCAATGGGATATTTGGGAGTGTATTTAAAAGAGTGGAGTTATAAGCCAGCTGAACCTCTTTTATTCATTTTATCAGAAGCTAATCGGGTAGGTCATTGGCGGAAGAGTGATGGCTGGCTCAGTTTAGGGACAGCTTCTGGTTAGCTTAGCTTGGGTTGGGTTTTTAAGTCTTCTTCTTCTTCTTTTTTTTTTTTAAGAGACAAGGTCTCACTTTATCACCCTCGGTAGAGTGCCATGGTATCACAGCAACCTCCAACTCCTGGGCTTAGGCCATTCTCTTGCCTCAGCCTCCTGAGTAGCTGGGACTACAGGCGCCTGCTACAATGCCCAGCTATTTGTTGCAGTTTGGCAGGGGTGAGGCTTGAACCCTCTACCCTTGGTATATGGGTCTGGCACCCTATCCACTGAGTCACAGGCCCCGCCTAGGTTGGTGGGTTTTTAACTTGCCTAGCAGTTCATTCCCAGATTAGATCATAGGTGCCTGGCCTGGAGCTACGAATGGTATGCCCTAGGCTAGATATCTGGATTCTAGTCAGATTACAAATCTCACATAGTTCCTGGGAGCAGAGCTGGAAGATAAGGGTGCTGTTTTTCTTGGCAGTCTCATGGTGGCCCTGAGCTGCTTCTTGCTGTCAGGATAACCCGCCTGTCTAGTTTAATCTATGAGGAAGTGCTTGGCATTCCTGGACGACCAAGCACTAGAGAAAAAATTCCCGAACAGGTGCCAATCTCCTTGAAAATAAATCAGATTATTAAGAGGTCCCTGGGAGAGCAGAAAGTGTGTGTGTGCGTGCATATTTTTGGTTTTGATTTTGTGTTTTAAACCAAATTGCAAAACTAGAAGGAAAATCATAGAAGAGTTACATAAAGGAAAGGTGAGAGGAAGCTTCCAGATTGCTGAAATCAGTGTACTACCAGGATTTAAGCCATGGGAGCCATCTAGGAGTCAACTTTTTAGGTAGGAAAAAAGGCATTGTCTTTTTCTTTTGTTGTGGTTCTGGGACATTTTTATTAGTAGTATTTTTTTACTGTTTGGGATTCATTGAGGGTACAAAGAATTAGGCTACACTGATTGCATTTGTTGGATAAAGTCCCTCTTGTAATTATGTCCCACCCTGTTTTTTTCTTAAGCAGACCTGTTGATTCAGGATTTATTCTTCTGGAAACTCAAGGCCTACCTGTGTAAACAAAACTTAAATGGCATTTTGATTTCAAAGGTTTATGTTCATTGATTGTTTCTTAAGTTCAAAAATGAGGTGAGTAGAAACACTTTCACGATTGTAAATATCGGTTGCCAGAAGTTATATTAAAATAATGTCCTTGCAATTTGTTAAGACTTTTCCCACCTCAAATTCCTGGAGATGAGAAACTACAATCTTCCAATTTTTCTTGTCTTAATCATAAAGTATTCCAGATAAATCTACTGAATTTTGTGTTCTTTCTTTCTTTTTTGGTTTTAAAGACATGATCTCACTCTGTTGCCAGGGCTAGAGTGCAGTGGCATTATCCTAGCTTACTGGAGCCTTGAACTCCTGGGCTCAAGGAGATCTTCCTATCTCAAACCTCTCACGTGCCTGGGAATACAAGCATATGCCATCATACCTGGCTAATAATTTATACAGAGTTCTACACCTTTTAAAAAAGATGATAATTAGTTTACTAATACAAACTATCATTTTATCCATGCAAAATGGCATAATAATTTTTAAGATTTTTACAAGGATACATAAGCAGTTAACTCCTAGAAAGGAGTTCAACCACTAAAGGTTGAAGAACACTGTCCTTTTATATTGCCTGTTTACTTTTAATGTAATACACTTCCTTTTCAGCAAAGGAATTTGGCTTGTTGTTTTCATTTAAAGTGACCAGCGGAAGGAAATAAAACATTTCGACACTCTTCCATCTTCTTCGTTCCCCATCAGCTCTGATTTTATTTCTTAGGAGTTGTACGCTTAAGACTGGGTGGGTCTTTCTGGTTGTCTTAAAAACATCAATGCAAAGGACATCCTCTGATCCAGGAAGATCTTCAGTAGGGTCCAGTCCTAATAAAATAAGGCTGTAAACCAAGGTAATATGATGTGGTACAAAGATAATGGAACTGAGACTACCTAGTTCTGCCCCTGAATCATCGTGGCCTCTCTCTAGTGTTTAGTTTTCTACAAAGTGATAGGTTTGGATTAAATTAACTCAGAGGCCCTTTCCAGGATTGTGGATCTCAGTGACATGTCAGAACCACCAACATGGCAAAAGTAAATAAAATCCACTGGAGGTTCGTTTCCAATGCTTCCAGTGTTCCTTTTTCTGGAGTCAAGCCAGGGCTCAAAAGAGACGGCAGAACATTTGACCTTATCTTTTGCATCATTCACTAGCAAAGATGCTAGGGGCTATCAGAACTGGACGTTTCCTTTCTTCTAGAGCTCAGTTCAAGAGATTGTTTAACTCCCACCTTTGGAGAATGGGGAAATACATGCCAGAATACAATTTGCCACTGGGCTGTTTTCCCAGATGTGTGAGCTGAGGAATGCCTGACTTCTGATAGCTCACCCTCATGGGGCCTGTTGCTTGAGCCAGGAGCAAAACCTTCTGGGATCTGAGTGCTTAAATCCTCAGAAGGGCCTAACTTGCTGCAGATACAAGAAACATAAAATAGATCTAGTGATGGTAACCCAGTGGTGACTATTTGCATCATAGTCAGGAGGAAATGCTGAGGTCTGCCCAGAGCTAACAGCAGTGTCTTCTGGAAGGTTTCACTGCAGATTCTCAGAGCTTAGCTAGACTTCAGAAGGAGCTGCCTGCTGACCCAGTTGCTTAGAGACAACTCAAGCCTGGCTTCTATTTTCCCATGAAACATTTTCTTCACTTGCCTTGTCTTTAATTTTTTATTTTATTATTGTTATTATTTTTTGAGAAGGGTCTCGCTTTGTTGCCCAGGCTAGGGTGCAATGGTGAGAGGTCACAGCTCACTGCAACTTCAAACTTCTGGGCTCAAGTGATGCTTCTGCCTCAGCCTCCCAAGTAGTAGGGCCTACAGGTGAGTGCTACCATACTTGGCTAATCTTTCTTTCTTTCTTTTTTTTTCAGAGGAGGACTTGCTCTTGCTCTGACTTAACCCACAGTTTTTAATTGCTGTCAGTACTCCATGATGTGCATTGTTAGGAGGGGAGGATTTTAAGAAGACAATAGTATTTGACTGTGGCAGGGGCAGTCAAATAGGGAAGGTTAAAAGTTGGGGATTTAGGTCACTTCATTCTGGTCAAAGGAACAATACAACAAGAGGACGTTTCAATTCTCAATATTTATACACCCAGCATAAATGCTCCCAGATTTATGAAACAAACCTTAATTGGTCTCACCAGAAAAAACCCTGTAGAGCCAAGGCAATTTTTAGTAATAAAAACAACACCAGAGGCATGACTCTACCAGATACTAGGCTACATTATAAGTCCACAGTGATCAAAACAGCATGGTATTGGCAGAAAAATAGAGACATAGACATGTGGAACTGAATAGAAAACCAAGAGATAAAACCAGTCTCTAGTTGAAATCTGGTCTTTAATAAACTATACCAAAGCTTACACTGGGGAAAAGAGTCCTTAATCGATAAATGGTGCTGGGAGAACTGAATAACCACATGTAAAGGACTGCAACTGGAGCTGCACTTTTCACCACTTACAAAAATTGATTCAAAATGGATAAAAGGTTTAAATCTAAGGAATGAAACCATAAAAATCCTAGAAGAAAGTATGGGAAGAACTCTTGAGGATGTAGGCCTAGGGAAAGATTTTATGAAGAAGACTTCAGTGGCAATTGCCATAATGACAAAAATGAAGAAATGGGACTTAATTAAACCGAAAAGCTTTTGCATAGCTAAGGACCCAACAATCAAAACAGACAACTTTCAGAATGGGAAAAGATATTTGCATGTTATGAATCTGATAAAGGCAAGATAACCAGGATCTGTAGAGAACTCAAATTAATCAACAACAAAAAAGAGCAAACAATCCCATTTGTGGTTGGCGAGGGACATGAATAGGAAGACAGATGAATGGCTAACAAATGTGTGAAAAAATTCTCATTGTCCCTAATCATCAGAGAAATGCAAATCAAAACCACCCTGAGATATCACCTAACCCCAGTAAGATTAGCCCACATCACAAAGTCCCAAAGGTGCAGATGCTGGTGGAATGTGGAGAGACGGGAACACTTTTACACTATTGGTAGGACTTCAAACTAATACAGCCTCTTTGGAAAGAAGTAGGGAGAATCCTCCAAAGACTCAAATTAGACCTCCTGTTTGACCTTGCAATCCCACTACTAGGCATCTACCCGGAAGAAAAAAATCAGTATATCATAAAGACAATTTGCACTAAATTGTTCATCACAGCTCAATTTATAATCACCAAGTGGTGGAAACAACCTAAATGCCCATCAACTCAGGAATGGATTAACAAGCTGTGGTATATGAATGCCAGGGAATATTATTCGGCCATAAAAAGATGGAGACTTCTGACCTATACAGCCCTGTGCTACAGGGGTGATGGCCAGTCCTAGTGTCTGAGTGACTCCCAGGGCCCAGCAGAGGGACCAAGTTTCCCTGAAGACAAGGGGTAACACACAAAAATATGGACTCATTTTCCACCTTCGTTGGCTGAGCTGCTACCAAGACCAAAGGCCAAATCTCCAGATACCTGGCAAACAAATGCAGTATTGCCTCATGAATCGATTGCTTTTCTGAGGTGCCCACGAGCATATCTGGGGAGAAGCTTTGGGAACAAGTTGAGGAGGGGCTGCCCTTCTATGAGACTGAAGAGATTCTATGAAAGAATCTGGATGTTACAAAGAAAAAACAATGATTCAGGCAGAGGAAGCAGCTGCTGAGATCACTAGGAAACTGGAGAAATAGGAGCAGAAACACTTGAAGAAGGAAAAGAAATGACGGGCTGCACTTGCCTTCACTTCTTCAGAAAATAGCAGTAGTGCTCAGGAGGAGTGTGAGGATACAGTGGAAAAACCCAGAAAGAAGCAACAGCAAAAGCCCCAGGAGGTTCCTCAGGAGAATGGAATGGAAGACCAGCCATTGATCCCTGTCTCTAAATACAAGAAAAAGAAATCTTTTTCCAAGGAGGAGTTGTTGGGTACTAGTAGTCTTGAGGCATTGTAAGTCCTCCTAGGAAGAAGAAAGCTTCACCCAAGGAGGAGACAGTAATCAGTGATCCTGAAGAGGTAGGAGACAAGAGTCTATCTAAGAAAAAGAGGAAATTCTCCTTTAAGGAGGAGGTAGCAGTGGGCTGGAAGAGGCTGCAGGAACCAAGAACAGCTCCAAGAAGAAAAAGTTCCACAAACTCCCCAGGAAGATTAGAAAGGACATTCCCTGTGAGGGAGGGCATCCCACACCCCACAGTGACATTTCCCACCCTGTGCCCCATACCTCAATAAAAACAAATTCACAAAGTTAAAAAAAAAAAGATGGAGACTTTATACCTTTTATATTAACCTGGATGGAAATGAAACACATTCTTCTTAGTAAAGTATCACAAGAATAGTAAAGCAAGTATCCAATGTACGCAATACTAATATGAAGCCAGTAGATGATCTAATAGGTGCTCACTCATTTCAATGCAAGTTGGGAGAGGAGGGGGTTTGGGGTATGTTCTCACTTAATGGGCACAATTTAGGCGTGTATGGCACACCTTTTGGGTGTGGGACACAATTACAAGAGGGATTCTCCCTAACAAATTCAAATATGGTGACCTGGTTGTTTGAACCCCCACATTAACCTGAAAAAAAAAAGGGGGGAGGAATTATTATCAGCAAGGAGGTCAGTTTCTTAGGCTTGTGGAGTGTAAGCCTGACAGCAGCGAATGGAGGGGAGGCGTGCTTGTAGGAGAACAAGTGGAGATGGTGACTGAGACAGCCTTTGAGAAACCGGGGCAGGAAAGGAGGGAGCAGGGTGAGGTGGAACCAAGGCAGGGCACGGGATTTTTAAGATTTTGTTGTCTGAGTGATCCATGTTCATTGTAGAACATTTAGGAAATTCAGATGAGTTAAAAAAATTAAAAGAAGCCCCAAATGGCATGTGTATTCATTTCTTGTAACAAATTACCCCAAACTGGATGGCGTAAAATAATAGAAATTTATCCACATAGCTCTGGAGGCTAGGAAGTTGGAAATCAAGGTGCCACCAGGGCCATGCTCTTTCTGAAGGCCCTGTGGGACAATCCTTCCTTGTCTCTTCCTCATTTTTGATGATGATTGAACTCTGATGAATCTTCAGAATTCCCGGGCTTGTAGACACGTCCCTCCAGCATCTGCCTCCATTGTCACCTGGTGTTCTCCCTGTGCGTCTCCTCTGGGTCTCTGTTTCCTCTTGTGAGGACACTGGTCATTACATTAGGACTGAACCCTAATGTGGTGTGACCTCATATCTATATCAACATAGCTATCTATATCTGTATCTATATCTATGTTTATATATATATATATATTTTTTTTTTTTTTTTGAGATGCTGTGGCATCAGCAACCTCAGACTCCTGGGTTCAAGTGGTCTTCCTGTCTTGTAAGGACACTAGTCATTACATTAGGACTCAACCCTAATGTAGTATGACCTCACATATATATATATATATATATATATACACACACATTTTTTTTTTTTTTTTCCTGAGGTGTAGTAGTCTTACTCTGTTGCCCTAGGTAGAGTGCTGTGGCATCAGCAACCTTAAGCTCCTGGGTTCAAGCAATCTTTTTTGTTTTTTTTTGGTTGGGGCTGGGTTTGAACCCGCCACCTCTGGTATATGAGGCTGGCGCCACCTTCAAGAGATCTTCTTACTTCAGCCTCCTGAGTAGCTGGGACTATAGGTGCCCACCACTCCGCCCAGATAGTTTTTCCATTTTTAGTAGAGTTGGGGTCTCACTCTTCCTCAGACTGTTCTCTAACTCCTGAGCTTAAGGGATCCTCCCACTTCAGCCTCCCAGAGTGCTAGGATTACAGGTGTGAGCCACCACACTTGGCCAGGATGACCTCATCTTAATTTAACTGATGGCAAAATCCTCTTTCTAAACAAGGTAACACTCTGAGGTTCCAGGTAGACAAGAATCTCTTTGGACTCTACTTGACCCAGTATATTCTTGTCTATCTTCCTGTTTTCCCAGCCCCTCTTGCTCTCTCAAATGATGGAATTGACTCGAATATGTTTACAGACTAAAGAAAAAAATTGAAAGAAGAGGCTGGACATAAACTGTAGATATTTGGTGGATCAAAGCAGAGAATGGAAAACTTAGTGGAGAGCACCGGGGAAGGGGATGGGACCGGGGCTGGAGGGGTGAAGGAGCTGCCTGGGCCCTGCAGTTCTGCCCAGTCTCTGACTCACAGCCTGAGGCAGAACCATTCTCCTCAAAGGCTGACTGCCTAGATATGACCTTTCATGGGGTTAGTCTTGTCAAGGGCTGTGATGCAAGGGAAGTGGAACAAACCCCAAATGGGATCAAATTCAGGGCTGTGGGAGGGAGTTCACTGGAAGGACACAGGCATCCTACCTTCCACCCCCTCTCTGGATTTCAGGAAAACAGAATGATGCTCATTGTTTTCCTGTGTTGATCATCTTCCTGCCCCCTCTCATTTTGCCTGCATCTCATAAATTGGAAAAACCCAAGAAATCCCGAATTTCTGTATATAGTTCAGTTGTAGGTAGTAGCTTCTGTCAATTCCTAACATTTAATCTTAGAAGTAAACGTAGCTAGTATGTTTTCTATTTGCTTGTGAACAAACTACACTTTAAACAAAGCAGATCAGATGTGGCCATTTTAAAGGTAGCTCAAATTATATGGTGTATGCTGCTAAGATTTAGAATTATTACACACTTTCCAACCATTCTATAAATCTCTGTCAGTTTAGGGGTTCTAAATCTACTCCTTTCAAATCAGTAGGTATATTCCTACTGAGGGTGCAGGGCTGGAAGACTGTGGAAAAATCCTTCCAGAGTAGAAAATCCTCTCTGCAGTTCTGCATAGACTTTGGCATGGGGCGGGGGTGGGGGAGGATATTGTGTGTTGGTTCATATTTTTAGGCAGTAAGTACCATAAGTACCAGAAAATTGAACTTATTTTATAGATATATACTTACAAACTTTTTTTTTTTTGAGATAGTCTCACTTTGTCACACTCAGTAGAGTGTTGTGGTGTCATAGCTCACAGTAACCTCAAACTCTTGGGCTCAAGTGGTCCTTTTGCCTCAGCCTCCCAAGTAGCTGGGACTTATAGGCGCCTGCCACAACACTTCTATTTTTAGAGTTGGTGTCTCACTCTTGCTCAGGCTAGTCTCAAACTCCTGAGTTTAGGCAATCTACCTGCCTCTACCTCCCAGAGTGCTAGGATTATAGGTGTGAGCCACCACACCCAGCCTATTTATAAACTTTTAAACCCAAAGTTACTTAACTTGTTATAGAATTTGTTGGCTGATGTCGTGTGGCAAAATCCAGGGGCAGAATGGCCTTTAGGTTTAGTTTGATCTAGGAGCTCAGCGATGTCACCCCAGGACTTAGTTCCTCTCCATCTCAACCCTGTCATCTATGGTACCAGCTTTGTTCAAAGGTTACCTGCATTCATGGGTGCAGATGACTGCCAATAACTCCTAGGCATGCATACTTCTTCTCTATGAGAGAAATAGAGATTTTCTCCTCCAGCTTTCAAAAGATTATGCTGGGCTTCACTGTAATTAAACTGGTTTAGGTCATGTACTCATCAATTGCTGTATTCATCAGAGAAATGCCACATGATTGGCGCAGGCTATTTTGGGCCTGGAGCAAAGGGACACAGAAAATCCCACTCATGGCTAAGCATAGAGAAGCAGCAGCTCCTTGAAGGAAACTCTGGGGACTTTTAGAAAGCAGAAAAAAATAGGAAACAAATTTAACATAGTCAGTACGATAACAGCCCATTATACTTGCTTCTTAATCCTCTGCTAACTAGGATTTCTCAGCTGTCCTTGTAACTGGAAGCTCCTGAACTTAACTTCTAATCCCCATGCTTTGTCCCATTCACCACCAATTCCTCTTAGTCTATGCAGAGAGGAGGTCTGTTCTTCTATGTATAGAATACATAGGATGGTTCTAAAGTGAAAGGTGAAAATTTTCCTGGAACCCATTCTTTCCTGCCAAAAGTGGAGAGACTTTCAAAAGGACTAGAGGAACAATAAGATCTGGGGGTCAGAGTCTCCTGAAAATGTGGCATTGTTGGGATAAAGCCAGCACTGGCCATGGAAGTCAAATGGTCTTCATGGCCCTAGTTCAAGATAGATAAGGTGCACAGGACAGCAAGCATGATAGGACTGATACCCTTGGGCATGCAGTCCAGGGTAAAATTTCTTAGATGATGAGAGGCCCGGGACCTCTAGTCTCTAACATGCATTCCTAAGCAGGGATGTGCTGTACTGCCTGTGAAGGACACGCAGATCCCTGTAACTGACAGCACAGGGAGAACCAAGGCCAGGGCAGATGAGTGCAGGACCTTGAAGGCAAGAGAGTTAAAATAAATTGAGATTTCCCTATCTAAGTGGGAAGAAGAGGATCTCCCACTCAGTACAGTGAGGTCCAGCCATTCATCAGATATTTAGTGAGTTCCAATTAGGGACCGTGACAGCCTTGGACATATAATGATGAACAAGTTGTCCCTGGTCACACAGAAACTACAATAGATGGGGTTTGTATTAATCTGGTTTCTTTTGGTTTTAGGAAGCAGAAGTGACCTTGCAAGAGTGTTGGGAGAACACTAGAGGTTCTTAGAGAAATTGTAGAAGAGACAGGGAGTAAGGTGGAGGGTCTTTACAAGTCAGAGGTTAACAGCATCCTCTGAAGAGTGCTATTATTAGTGTGAAGGAGTTTCTGTGTCCACCCTCTGTGTGGCTCAGTCCCAAACTCCTAGAGGGAGAATCTGGCTCAGCCTGAATCTATGCATCAAGGCTCAGAGTTACACAATATGGACATGGTTGTCACAGTCTTACCTGCATATACCTGTTGTGTATTGAGGGCAGTTTCCAGTGAAGGGCAGAATGGGTGAACTTGAAGGAAACTTTGGCTCGGCGCCTGTGGCTCAACCGGCTAAGGCGCCAGCCACGTACACCTAAGGTGGCGGGTTTGAATCCCCAGCCCGGACCCGCCAAACAACAATGACGGCTGCAACCAAAAAGTAGCCGGGCGTTGTGGCGGGCGCCTGTGGTCCCAGCTACTTGGGAGGCGGAGGCAGGAGACTTGCTTGAGCCCAGGAGTTGGAGGTTGCTGTGAGCTGTAATGCCACGGCACTCTACCCAGGGGGATAGCTTGAGGCTCTGTCTCAAAAAAAAAAAAAAAAAAAGAAGGAAACTTTGTTGTGGACAGGGAGGTAGATAAACAACCAGCAATTACAGCTCAGTCATCAGTGCCATGTTAGGGGAAATGGTGTTATGTGGGAATGTATCAGTCAAGAACCATTTGGAGGCAAGGTTTAGAAACCCCACTTAACCCAATTTAGGCATAAAAGGGAACTAGCTCACATTGAGAAGGGTGAGAGGCCCGTGGCACTGGGGTCATTGGAACTAGAAAGTTGAGTGCTTCTAGGTCTTTCTTTCTCGATTCCTCAACTCTGATTCTCTCTGTGTTGCCAACTTCTGTCTTTACATAGCAAGAAATGTGGCTACTGGCAGCTCCTGAGTCCCACGTTAACTGGCATCACCACCAGAGAATAAATCTTTGTCCAGCTCAATTACAAAAACCCTAGGGAGTGACACTGAGTGGTTAGCTTCCTGTATGAGTCTTCCTTTCAATCAATCAACTAAGTCTAGAACAGTAGAATAGTGTAAGAACAAATTTCCGATTAAAGTTGCAAGATGGTTAAATGACAAACCAAAGTGATTGAAGTCAAGATTCTTTAGGCTACTAGTCCTATGCTGACAGTCATTGCTGCATAATTAATTACCCCCCAAACTTAGTGGCTTAAAACAACAATAAACATTGGGTGGCCCCTGTGGCTCAAAGGAGTAGGGTGCTGGCCCCATATGCCCGAGGTGGCGGGTTCAAACACAGTCCTGGCCAAAAACTGCAAAACAAAAAAACAAACAACAATAAACATTTATGATTTCACATAGTCTCTGTGGTTTGAAATTCAGGACTGACTTAGTGCGGTGGTTCTGGCCCAGGGTCCTTCATGAGGTTGAAGTCAAGACATTGGCTGGGGCTGCACTTATCTGAAGGCTTGACTGGGGATGGAGTGTCTGGTTCCACAAGAGTGAGCTCACTCAGTTCCTCCCCTTGTGGTTCTTTCCATAGGCAGCTTGAGTGTCTTCTTGACCTGGGTTGCCTTCTCTCAGGTGGATAATTCAAGAAGTTGCAAAATGAAAGCTATATTGTCTTTAATGGTCTAGCCTCAAAAGTCATATCCCATCATTTCTGCATTATCCCTTTCCTAATGTGGGTCAGCCTTCTTAAATGTGGGAAGGGAGGATACAAGGGTATGAATCTCAGGAGGTGAGAGTTATCGGGGCTGTCTTGCAGATTGGCTACCATGTTCTTGACAACACAGCCTACTGGAAGTTGTTATATGAGCTGGGCACAGTGGTAATCCTAGGACTCTGGGAGGCAGAGGCAGGTGGATTACCTGAGCTAAGGAGTTTGATATGAGGCCAAGCAAGAGTGAAACCCTGTCTCTACTAAAAATAGAGAAACTAGCTGGACATTGTGGTGGGTGCCTGTCATCTCAAAAACTTGGGAAGCTGAGGCAAGAGAATCACTTGAGCCAAAGAGTTTGAGGTTGCTGTGACCTATGATGCTATGGTACTCTACCTAGGGTGACTCTGTCTAAAAAAAAAAAAAAAAGGGGGTGGTGCCTGTGGCTCAAAGGAGTAAGGCACTGGCCCCATATGCTGGAGGTGGAGGGTTCAAATCCAGTCCTGGCC
>NW_003852402.1:21935230-21942459 GCF_000181295.1 Otolemur garnettii
TGTTTATATTATTAAGAAAAAGTTGGGTGGCTCCTGTGTCTCAGTGGGTAGGGCACTGGCCTCATATACTGAGGGTGGTGGGTTTGAACCTAGAACTGGCCAGCTAAAACAGCAGTGACAACTGCAAGAAAAAAAATAGCTGGGCATTGTGGTAGTTGCCTGTATTCCTAGCTACTGGGGACGCTGAGGCAAGAGAATTGCCTAAGCCCAAGAGTTGGAGGTTGCTGGAAGCTGTGATGCCACGACACTCTACCAAGGGTGACAAAGTGAGACTCTGTCTCAGAAAAAAAAAGTTGTTATATGAAGAAGGAACTTTGCAGTCAAGTCCGTCAGAGAAGAGGATATGTTAAGCCACATCAAACAGGTTTGTTTCCTGCAGTCTTTCCTTAGAGCTTTCAGTACATTGAGGCTCACTCTGAATTTCTGAAAGACATAGAGAGTAAGTGACAGTGACACAGCTTCTTTCTCATCCTCCAACTTTTTCTCCAGTGGGTCCTTCCCCCTCTCAATATAAATCCCTGGCAATGTAATATGTTTTCATTTGTAGTTGGTTATTTTTTTCTGAGACAGTCTCACTCTGTTGCCCTGGCTATAGTGCTATGGTGTCATAGCTCACTGCAACCTCCAACTCCTGGGTTCAAGAGATCCTCCTGCCTCAGCCTCCCAAGTAGCTGGGTCTGTAGGCATATACCACTGCACTCGGCTGAGTTTTCTATTTTTAGGAGAGAGGGGGTTTTGCGCTTGCTCAGGCTGGTCATTCTTGCTCTTCTCATAGAGGTGTCTAACCTGTGGCCTGAGGATTGCATGTGGGTTTTGTGAGGACTTTTTTGCTTGCCTGTGGTATGGAATATCGCAAAAAGTATGCACAGACTTTTTTTGCTCATGAGCTTTCATTAGTGTTTGTGTATTTAAGGTAAGGCCCAAGAGAATTCTTCCAATATGCAGCAGAGAAGAAAAAAGGTTGGGTACCCCTGCCAGCCTTCTTGGACAGCGTACATCAGGAAAATCTAGTAGTGATTACAAAGTAAAGGAACACATTTTCTTGTGAGGTAGGGAGATCATCTCTGAGGGAGTCCTGCAAGAGAAGTTTTACAAAGCTCTGGATGTTGGCAACGATGTTGGGTGACGTTGACTCATATGATGACAATTATATTATTTGAAGGCCAGCAATCATTCCTCCCCAGGGAAGTTTGGGCTATTTCTTTAAGGTGTATTTGTGGGTGGGAACACAAGGTACAGGTTAGTAACGTCTTGTTCTTTGAGTTTTTGCCAACAAATACAAAACCTTCCAGTTTGGGGGACCCTCCCATTCTCCTCTTGTCTGAGTGTTTTTGTTTTGTTTTTAGTTTTTATTTGTCACGACTACAACCCATTTTATTGAAAGTGTTCTTTGTAATTGCATTTCTGTGAGCGGAGTTACACTTTGTTGAATTATTTAACTCTGTGTAAACACGGAGGTGGGATGTATGCAAAAGATCCTGCGCCATATGTGTTTACAGAAATGTGCTTACTGAGATGCCTTTTCCAAGCACGGCATCTGCTCTTATGCATCTTTTATATCGTTTTGCATTGAGCCTCTACAGTAATTGATCTCCACCATCTGATAATTTTCCATTTAATATAGTCTTTGGTAAATGATAATTTTTAATATTTTGGAGCAAAAAAGCATCTACATCTACATTAGAAATAAGAATGACCAACAACAATGTTTTCTGAGTTCTTTGATTTCTGTCCTCCAGGGCATTCTGTGTAGAAAGAGCACAGAGCAAATTCCTCTGAATATTATCTCAGATGGAAAAAGCCAAGTTTTCTCTACTTGTGGTTCATACGGAGGTCTAGGTCTCATAAAGGCTGCTGAAGATAAAGTGCTTCTCTCCATCCTGCTTCTCTGGACTGCAAATTTGGGCTGTAAGGTCCTAGAAGTGTACTCTGAGTTCCTGTTTACAGCGACCTCCAACACCCTGCTGTCCTGCCCCAAATGGAGTTTCACAGAGCCCATCCTTCCCGAATGGCTTCTTTTAAATTGCAAATTCACATCTCCATTCTTTGGTTGTCACTATGGAAAGAAAACTTAATCCCTTAATACAACCCCACAGAGACCTGTACGTACAAAGCTACCGAATTCAGAAAACAATGAGTCATGCGGCAAGCTAGTGTTCATCTGTTTGCTTAAAATAGCTTTTGGAATAATTTATTATTAATAACATTTCCTAAGTTGTCAAAACCAGAGAATGTAGTCTATCTAGGGGAACCAACTTCTTCTTTTTTTTTTTTTTGTAGAGACAGAGTCTTACAGCTCACTGCAACTTCCAACTCCTGGGCTTAAGTGATTCTCTTGCCTCAGCCTCCTGAGTAGCTGAGACTACAGGCAGCTGCCACAACGCTTGGCTATTTTTGTTGTTGTTGTTGTTGCAATTTGGCCAGGGCCAAGTTTGAACCTGCCACCCTCTATATATGAGGCTGGCGCTTTACCCACTGAGCCACAGCACTGCCCAAGGGGACCAACTTCTTGATATATCAAAATACACATTTGTTTGAGTGCAGTAAAGGGATTGCAAGCATCTTTTTTTTTTTTTGAGACAGTCTCATTATGTTGCCCTCAATAGAGCGCTGTAGTGTCACAGCTCACAGCAACCTCAAAGGCTTAGGCTTAACTGATTCTCTTGCCTCAGCCTCCCAAATAGCTGGCACTACAGCTGCCCGCCACAATGTCTGGCTATTTTTTGTTGTTCTGTTGTTTTTTGGCAGGCCTGGGCCGAGTTCGAACTCTCCAGCCCTGGTGTATGTGGCTGGTGCCCTAGCCTCTGAGCTATAGGTGCTGAGCCAGATTGCAAATACCTTGGCTGTAAAAGCTGCTGCTTTTAAAAGTAGGAGAGGAGCCCAAGAACCTTGATATGTTATATATACTGTCTTCTTAATGCCATTTACAAACCATTAGCAGGATGCAAGGTGATTTTAAGTGGTATATGGGTAAACTTTCAAAAATATTTAATCATTATTTACTTTCTGTACTGAGTTGAATATTGTCCCTCACACAATTTATGTCCATCTAAAACCTCAGATCATGACCATGTTTGGAAATAGGGCCTTTGCAGATGTAATTAAATATGAATCCTGAATGATGAAAGATGCCATGATCTAGTATCTTTATAAAAGAAAGAAGAGGTTACTTGGACTTTTTTTTTTTTTGAGACATAGCCTCAAGCTACCCCCCTGGGTAGAGTGCTATGGCATCACAGCTCACAGTAACCTCCAACTCCTGGGCTCAAGCGAGTCTTCTGCGTCAGCCTCCCAAGTAGCTGGGACCACAGGCGGCCACCACAACGCCTGGCTATTTTTTGGTTGCAGCCGTCATTGTTTGGCGTCTGGGGCTGGATTCAAACCCACCACCTTAGGTGTATGTGGCTGGTGCCTTAGCCACTTGAGCCAAAGGTGCTGAGCCAGGTTACTTGGACTTAAAGAGAAAAAGGTCATGTGACTATGGAGGTAGAGATTGGAGTGTCTGAGAACACCAAGAAGCTAGGAGAGGAGTATGTGGCAATATCTTCCTGAGCATCTAGAAGGAAATGATCCTACCATCGCTTGATTTGGGACTTCTGATCTCCTGAACTGTCAGAGAATACATTTCTGTTGTTTTAAGCTACCTGATTTGGAAGAATTTGTTATGGTAGCTCAAGGAAACTAATGTACTTTAAAAATGTATTATACAACATATACAAGCTGTGATTTCATAGCTGCAACCATTTAGACTAGTAGTCTCTAATTTTATTTAGCAGTAAAAACTGCACGGATTAAAAAAAAATTAAGTAATCCCACAGGACGTAGGAAGATATTGCAAAAACAGTATGGATGGAGGAAGAGTTTGGGAAACATGGTGCCTGCAGCCTGCAGCCTCCTTCAACCTGCGGTGGCATGTGGGAGATCTGGGTCACCTCTTATCTCTGTCTCTAATCAACACCGTGACTTTGGGTACAATACAAATAATGGCCTGGAGAATCCCCTCAGCAGAAAAATGGGGACAGTCCTACGTGATCTCACAGAACTTACATGGGGACTGGGCTCCTTTTCCTGTAGCTTTATAAATCTCAAAAGCTTAGTTATCTAAACCGGCTTTGCTGAGCCTGGGGGAGGTGGGCTCCTGGCAGCTGGGTTGATGTAGGACATTTCGTAATCATTGCTCTCCAGTGTGGGCTGTGAGTGATAAATATATCAGGGACGAGCAATATGGGAAGTGAGTTGTGGTAAAGCAGTAGGAACTGACGCCGAGAACCTTTGATGAATCACAGCCGAAGTCAGTTTTCTGTTATTTCTGATCTCTTTATATTTTATGATGGCCTTTATTTCTCCGTTTAAAGAAATACTATCTTGCCAGACTTCATAAAAGTGAGGGGAAAAACTCAAGATGCAATCTGACTTTTTTCTTAGATGTAGGGAAGCATATGTAGTTTGGTAGCAGGGTCAGAGGACTTCTGTAAAATCAGTGTTGAGTTCTAGGATGGTTTACTAGGTTTGCGAGGCAGGTGATACACGAGCATTTAGAAGAGAGTATGGTGATCACCAGGAGTTACGTGGATTTGCTGGGATTCAGAATTATTTTGACAGACTAAGTACTTGGCTGGACCCGGCAAGGTGGAGTGGAGTCCAGGATGATGGAGCTAGTATCTAGCAGTGTTTCACAGCACACTTACATTATGTTGATCAAAAAAAAGAGTAAAGATGGAGCGCATGTTTACTCAGCTCAGTGGGTAGGGCGCTGGCCACAAACATCAAGGCTGGTGGCTTTGAACCTGGTCAGGGCCTGCTAAAACAACAATGGCAACTGCAACAACAACAACAACAAAAATAGCTAGGTGTTGTGGTGGGTACCTGTAGTCCCAGCTGCTTGGGAGGCTGAGGCAAGAGAATCGCTTAAGACATTATGGCACTCTACCCCGGGCAATAGCTTAAAACTCTGTCTCATGGCGGCGCCTGTGGCTCAGTGAGGACGCTAGCCCCATATACTGAGGATGGCGGGTTTGAACCTGGCCCTGGCCAAACTATAACAAAAAATAGCCAGGCATTGGGGTGGGCACCTGTAGTCCCAGTGACTTAGGAGGCTGAGGAAAGAGAATTGCCTAAGTCCAAGAGCTGGAGGTTGCTAGAGGTTGCTGTGAACTGTGATGCCACAGCTCTCTACAGATGGCGACAAAGCGAGACTCTGTCTCTTAAAAAAAAAAAACCCCAAAACCCAAAAACTCTGTCTCAAAAAAAGAAAAAAAAAGAGTAAAAGAAGAATATGCTTCCTGTGCTTTGAACTTCTTCTGAGAATAATTTAATCAAAATTTTTTTTTTTTTTTTAAGACAGCATCTCTCTCTGTTGCCCTGGATAGTGCCATGGCATCATAGCGCACAGCAACCTCAAACTCTAGAGCTCAAGTGATCCTCTTGCCTCAGCCTCTCAGGTAGCTGGGACTACAGACACCTGCTACAATGCCCGGCTATTTTTTAGAGATGAGGGTCTTGCTCAGGCTGGTCTTAAACTCATGAGTGCAAGCAACCCAACCGCCTCAGCCTCCCAAAGTGCTAGGATTGTAGGCCTGAGCCCCTACACCTGGCTTAATTAATGATCTTTTTTTTTTTGAGACAGAGTCTCAAGCTGTCCCCCTGAGTAGAGTGTTATGGCTTCACTGCTCACAGCAACCTCCAACTCCTGGGCTCAAGCGAGTCTCCTGCCTCAGCCTCCCAAGTAAAGCGAGTCTCCTGCCTCAGCCTCCCAAGTAACTGGGACCACAGGCACCTGCCACAACGCCCGGCTATTTTTTGGTTGCGGTCATTATTGTTGTTTGGCGGGCCCGGGCTGGATTCGAACCCGCCACCTTAGGTGCATGTGGCTGGTGCCTTAGCCGCTTGAGCCACAGGCGCCGAGCCTTAACTAATGATCTTTAAAAACTTTTATGAGATACCCAAGGTCCTCTCATGGCCTTTCAAGCCTCACCAGGATAAGCTCTCACCTACTTTCACTGTCTTCCTTCCCCATGTGAATAAGACTTGGGAGTGGAGTTAAATGGAAGCTTGTTCTATTGTGTACTAGCCAGGGGGTAGGCACTGTGTTAAATCCTATCTCCTTTGATCAGCCCTGCAAACCCGGGGGTAGGTACTGCTGTTAAAATTTTTTATTTTACGGATGGAGAAGGGGAGGTTTAGAAAAGTTAAGCAACTTGTCCCGGATCATGTAAGTAAAGATTAAGCAACTTATTTAAGATCATTAAACAAGGCAATCTGTTTATGGAGCTTGAACTCTTAACCTCCATGTTGTGCTGTGTGAAAATTCAAAGCATATAGAAATATCTGAAGGGGAAGAAGCCACAGTCCATTGCCTGAAACCAATGCGTGTGAAATGGTGCAAGAGAAAGAACCTGGTCGTTGGAGTCAAGCAGGTCTTGCTACAATTTTGGCTCAGCCAGTTAGCAGCTGTTTGACCTCAGGCAATTTGCTGAAACTCTAGGGACCTCAGATTTCCCATCTGTAAAGTGGATGTAGTAATACCTCACGGAATTCTTGGGAGAATTAAATACCCATATAGTGAAGGTGCATGGGGCATGGCCAGCATTAAATCAAGTATTTTACCTGAAGTAATTTATTTAATCTTCTTGACAACGCTTTGAAGCAGGTATGCTTATCATTTCTGTTTTACAGATAAGAAAACTAAGATTCAGAGAGATTAAGGAACTTGCCCAAGATCACACAGCCAGCTCATTGCAGAGCAAGAATTCAAACTTAGCAAGTCTGACTCCCCAGCACGAGTTCTCACCTACTTTTATTGTCTTCCTTCCCCACATGAATGAGACTTGGAAGTTAGAGTGAAATATAAGCTTGATAGGATTCTATAAGCGTAGCAGCAGCGTGTAAGAAAGCCAGTTCAGGTTTCAGGTACATTCATAGAATGGGGTCCAATGCATGTGATATATTCTGTGCTGTGTAATTGCTTCTGGAGCATCGTGTTCAAGTTTGGATGATGCTTTTGGAAATGACTGTGATGAATGAAAAGGATTGGAAGTGGTCTCAAGAAAAGTATTGTTGTGACCAGCTTCCCAGACTATTTCCCTCCTCCTTCCCCCTACCCCACTCCCCAGTCAACTCTGGGAACAAGGCAAGTCCCTCCTTCCCCCTAGGGTTGCCAAGAACAAGCTTCAGGCTTGGCGCCTATAGCTCAACAGGCTAAGGCGCCAGCCACGTACACCTAAGGTGGC
>NW_003852402.1:21943423-21945654 GCF_000181295.1 Otolemur garnettii
AAAGAAAGAAAAGAAAAGTACAGCTGAGAATAGTTTGGTTTGATGAAGCAAGAAATCAGAGAGGTAGATGTCTTTGGGAAAGGCTAACTGTCCAGCAAAATTGATGGTAACTTGGTATAGTCTCTATGGATCCTGGTTCTGTTCCCAGGCTTACAGGTTCAAGATTTTACTTTATCAGTTAATCAATAGTTAGAGCTGGTCATATTATACTCTAGGTAACTGACTCCACTAATCAAACTTATAAGAGACTGATTCATATACCAGAATGGCAAATAATTAACTTGAAACTAGAAACATAAGCACTTTTCCCCTGTCCCCATATTCTTGGGCGATAATTGGGCTATAGCTTTCATATAAAAGCTATAAATTAGTTTCATAGTAGGGCTGAGTACATTGGATACTTTTTCTTCCATTCTTGAGATACTTTGCTAAAAAGAATATGTTCCAGCTCCATCCATGTAAACATGAAGGAGGTAAAGTCTCCATCTTTATTTAAGGCTGCATAATATTCCATGGTATACATATACCACAATTTATTGATCCATTCATGGATTGATGGGGACTTGGGCTTCTTCCATGACACCTGGGTGATTTTGAAGTGCAGCTTCCTGAGATTTGTAGCAATGGTGAATGATACCCCAATGGGTGGGACCTCAGGATCTGTACTGTGAACAGGAATCCCAGGTGATTCTTTCGCAAGTTAAACATCAGGAGTCCCCAGTAGAGTCGGAGAGGAAATGAAGAGTCCTCATTCTTGTAATACTCTGAAAGGAGAGGTCAGGGGTATTTTTTTTTAATGAGACAATGTAGGAATTAAGGTCTTCTGTCATAGAAAGTGACCAGTGGCCCCAATCCTTTAAGACAGTGATTTTCAAGCTCAGAGAAGCACTCAGGGACCCCAAGGGAGGTGAGGGAGATGAGGGAACTTGACAATCCCCTTTGTTTTCCTCTCCCTAAAATAATCCCACTTTTCTCTGCTTTATATTTTGAAGTTCTGAGCTTATATCTGAAAGAAGTGTTCTGCCTTAATGTTTTCTTAGTGTCATTATTATAGTTTGTTTTGTTTTGTTTTTGCAGTTTTTGCTGGGGCCAGGCTTGAACCCACCACCCCCGGTATATGGGGCCTGCACCCTACTTCTTGAGCCACAGGCGCTGCCCCACTATTGTGGTTTGAATCACAGCTTTTCCTCTGACTTCCAACTTTCAAACCACTTGAGAAGTAAAAGTTCAGAATTGGGAAGTAATGGTCTAGACAGATGGAGTTTTTTTTAATTGTTTGGGATTCAGTGAGGATACAAAGAATTAGGTTACACTGATTTCATTTGTTAGATAAGGTTCCTCTTACACTTGTGTCCTGCCCCCCAAGAGGTGTGCCATACACCGTGTACCCCATCCCCGCCTTGTCCCCTCTCCTCGCTATCTGATTTCTCTACTCCACCCCAGATGGAGTTTTTTATTTTTATTTTTTTGACACAGAGTCTCACTTTATTGCCCTCGATAGAGTGCTGTGGCATCATAGCTCACATTGAGCTCAAGCAATTCTCTTGCCTCAGTCTCCTGAGTAGCTGGGACTACAGGCACCGGGCACAACACCTGGCTATTTTTAGAGACAGGGTCTCGGCTCTTGCTCAGTCTGGTCTCAGGTAATCCACTGCCTCAGCCTCCCAGAGTGCTAAGATTACAGGTGTAAGCCACTGGGCCTGGCCCTCAGATGGAGATTTTTAAAAATTAGCTTTATTATTAATAAAGCCCAAGTGAGGATTGTAGGTTGGATGGATAGCAATGACCACGCCTCCCAGTGGTACCCCAATGTGCCTAGACCTTGGAACTGCTCACTCATGGGAATAATGCCCGCCCTTAGTGTTTACCAGTTTTTTGTTTCTTTATTATCCCTTAGTGTTTTATACATCTAGTGTGGCTGTTTCCCTCGGTGTTGGGGACCACGAACTTTTCCAGATGTTCCTTTTTCTTCTTTCCTGAGAACCCTCTCCTAATGCCAGCCATGCATCCTTTGAGTATCCTCTTGCCACCACAGGTGGGAGGTTTATCTTTTGTTAACAGAAAGGTCTGAAATTGGATGAATGAAGAACGTGAATTGGCTCGGCACCTATAGCTCAACAGGCTAAGGCGCCAGCCATGTACACCTAAGGTGGCGGGTTTGAATCCCCAGCCCGGACCCGCCAAACAACAATGATGGCTGCAACCAAAAAAGAGCCAGGCGTTGTGGCGGG
>NW_003852402.1:21945810-21979694 GCF_000181295.1 Otolemur garnettii
AAGGTTGATGTGCACTCTTGGCTGAAAATACATCCTTATGCTATTTTTCATTTCAATTTGTGCCCAGCTGTGTCAGCCAACATAGAATTTCAGAGCCCAGATGGCAACATTAAAAATACTTGAAAAAATATAATATCAGCTCCATAAAATATCCCACCTTTGAACAATAAACCTTTGAAAACTTTCCCATTATTAAATTCCAAGAAAGAAATCAAAGTCCAAGGATTAAATTTTGCTTCCCTTGTAAAGAGCAGAGAGTTTGGAGCTCTTGCCTGCTGTCATTCTGCTCAATCTCAGAGGGTCTCCCTCAGACCCTGTCTGGAGTCAAGTTCTTTAGCATCTGTGGTTTTGGCTGCCTTTCACTGGAATGAATGCCGGTTCCTGGAATGAGCAATGCTGTGAACTAAATATTTCCTGCTTTGCTCTTTCTTGACAGATGATGGGCTCTCATTTTGCTCCTGCCTTTGAAATTAGACCTTGCCATATGACAAACATTGGCCAATGAAATAGGAGTTGAAATGTTATATGTTATTCCCTGGTGGCAAACTTACTACAGTGTCTGCTTTGCTGTGTCCCATCCTTCTTCCCGGCATTCTTGGAAGTATTGGGTTGTGATGGACCATCCATCAGCTGGGCTCTTGATTTACTGTGCTAAGCAGAACAACCCTGCTGACCTGCAAAATATAGGTAGGGTGATATGAGAAATAAACTATTATTGTTGTCAAAAATAACCTAGTGTATCCTAACTGATATACTCTCTTAGGGGTATTCAAATTGAGTTAATTCAACTGTGAGTCTTTCAAAGCCCCACTTTTTAAAAGAGTCTAAAATATTAATAGTTTGCATATAAATACAATCCCTAAGCAAGCATTTATTTATTTATTTGTGCAGTTGTCTAGTGGACCCCAGCCTGGGACAGTGGTCAGCAAGGGAGATAGCACTGAGAAAATCACAAACTTACATCAAACATAGTGCATAAAACCGGAAGCCTGTAAGGGCATGCACTGTTTCAGGTGCCTGGTGGCAGCATGAAAGCAAGGCTCACCTGTCCTGTTTCCCGGAATCTTTTTATTGGGCAGAGCATACATGCAAGGATGCATAGCAGTCAGTACTCAGCAGTCAAGGTTAAGAATGCGGGGGTGGGGGGGGGAGATTACAGCCCCCAGGAAGGTCGAGTAAAGGGTAAGCAAGGATATGGGGTCATGGGACACCTGAGGTGTCTCATCTCCTTGGACAGACATCTCTGTTTCTGTAGCCTAAGCTACCTATTGATGGCCTCAGCTGCCTGCACTACTGATTTCCTTACACAGGGATGGTCATGAAGACATTCCCCTGACCAGGCACTTTACCCTGAGTTGGAAGATCTGTGAAGAATTCAGCCTGTCTGCCTCCCTTATTTATTTATTTATTTTTGAGACAGACTGTCACTCTGTTGCCCTGGGGTAAAGTGCCATGGCATCAGCCAAGCTCATAGCAACCTCAAATTCCTAGGCTCAAATGATCCTCTTGCCTCAGCCTCCTGGTAGCCGGAACCATAGGTGTGCACCACCACACTGGCTAGCTTTTCTATTTTTAGTAGAAGCAGAGTCTGGCTCTTGCTCAGGCTGGTCTCCAACTCCTGAGCTCAGCCAGTCCACATGCCTCGGCCTCCCAGAGCACTGGGATTATAGGTGTGAGCCACCACACCCTGCCAGAAAGAAAAAATTTAAAGAAATAGTCAAATCTCTTGCATTTTCAATAGTTACTACAAGCAAGATGATCTTTCCAGAACCCTGAATTTGGCGTGTTCCTGATCAGACACTCAGTGGAATGTGAAGGAGGGGAAGGCACAAGAGCAGAGAAAACACTAGCTTCGTCTCAGCCTTACCAGGGCATCAGTCGGTTGGTTCTGGTTGCTTGGAATTTATGACCAATACATATAAACTCAGGAGAATTTTCCTCAAGAGATTAATTATGGATTAGCTATGGCAATAGGTCCTGTGTCTACTGCATCTTGGGGAAAATCCATCTAGCATAACGCTGCCTCTCTCAGAGAATCACATTTGTAAAATTTAGGAAAAAAAATAAAAGGATTCTACTCTGACAGTGTTAGCCTTCCCTCTCCCTTTCATCCACATGTTCTGTAATTACCTAGCCTAGCAGTCCTAGTCTTCAGAGTGGCCCCCTCGTCCTCCCCTAATGGACTCAAACAGCTTTAATGGGTGCTTCTGAGTGGTTCTCCAACCTGAGCCCCATGAAGGGGTATGTTGGTTTGCTTGGGCTGCTGTAACAAAGCCCCACAAACTGAGTGGCTCGAACAACAGAGATTTATTGTCAAACAATCCTGGAGGCCAGAAGCCCCAAGTTTGGGTGTTGGCAGGGTTGAAGGAAGGTTTTGTTCTAGGCTATGGCTTATAGATGGCGTTTCTCTCCCTGTGTCTCTTCACATCATCTTCTCTACATGTGTGTTAGGCTCTGTGTCCAAATTTCCCCTTTCTATAAGGTCTCCAGTCATGTTGGAGTTAGGGTTGACCTTAGTCCTGTATCGCCTCTTAGCTAGTTACGCCTGTGGCAACCCTGTGGAGGGAATAAGAACTTCAACACAGAATCTGGGGGGACACAATTCAGCCCATAACAGGGGTCACTCCTAGCCCCTCTCTGGTACCCCAGGTTATCTCTCTCTTCTGGTGTGAACTAGTACAATTTTGTGCTAATGAGAATGGAGTATACATGTATATCCCTTTCTGCTTTTTGGTTACCCAGCCTGGCTTTGTAGATTTCTATTTCCTTGTTACACTGATTGAGATTTTCTCCAGGGCCTCACTCTTTCTCCTAAGGAATTCTCTCTCCTCCTCTAGAGTCTACTCTAAACTAATCAACTGGTGTTCTTTTTTTTTCTTTTCTTGCAGTTTTTTGGCCAAGGCCAGGTTTGAACCCGCCACTTCCGGCATATGGGGCCGGCTCCCTTGAGCCACAGGCGCTGCCCCAACCAGTGTTCTTTTATTTTTCATCCCCCCCCCACCCCTCTGGTCTTTGGTGTCCTAGCAAAACTGAAATGTGTCTTATAAAATTTATGCATTTCAGCTGAGCGTGGTGGCTTACCCCTGTAATCCCAGCACTCGGGGAGGCCGAGGTGGGTGGATTGCTTGAGCTTGGGAGTTTGGAATGAGCCTGAGCAAGAGTGAGACCCTGTCTCTATTAAAAATAAGAAATATTCAGCTCAGTGCCCACAGCACAGTAGTTATGGTGCCAGTCCCATGCACCGAGGCTGGCAGGTTCAAACCCAGCCTGGGCCAGCTAAACAACAATGACAACTGCAACAAAAAATTAGCCAGGCATTGTGGTGGGCATCTGTAGTACCACCTAGTTGGGAGGCTGAGGCAAGAGAATCGCTTGAGCCCAAGAGTTTGAGGTTGCTGTGAGCTGTGATGCCACCACATTCTCCCAAGGGCAATATAGTGAGACTGTCTCAAAAATAAATAAATAAACAAAAATAAATAAAAATAAGAAAAATTACCTTGGCATTGTGGCAGGTGCCTGTAGTCCCAGCTACTTGGGAGGCTGAGGCAAGAGGATTGCTGGAACCTAAGAGTATGAGGTTGCTGTGAGCTATGATGCCATTGCACTTACCCAGGGTGACTGAGTAAGATGCTATCTGAAAAAAAAAAAAATGGGCTCGGTGCCTGTAGCTCAGCAGCTAGGGCATCAGCCACGTACGCTGGAGCTGGTGAGTTGGAATCCAGCCCGGGCCTGCCAAATAACAATGACAACTACAACCAAAAAAATAAAATAAAATAAAATTCATGCATTTCTTCTATTTCCTGAACAAAACAAATTCCCACAGATTAAGCCTTTTATTCTTTATATTCTTAAAAAATTACTTTTTAAAGTTTAAAAATTATGACAAAACACACATAACGTTTCTGCTGTCACCATTTTTAAGTGTACAGTTCAGTAGTGTCATGTACATTCACATTGTGTGTATACATTATTGTTGGCCTTTGGTTTCTAATCATTTCATTGAATTATTTCTCTTTCTCATACCAAGAAGATGGCAGGTCCCCTGTAGAATGAGTACCTACATTTTTTTCCTTGATTTTTTATTATAAAAAATTTTAGATGTTAAAAAATGTTGAAAAGATATGACAAACATTGCTATACCTAGTGTCTGTATTTAGCAGTAATATTTAACTGTATTTGCTTTGCTTTGACTGTACACACATATTTATATGTATGAGCACATGTATATGCTTACATACCTCTGTATGTTTATTCATGCATGTATTTGAAATATATGTATAAATTATATATATATAATTTTGGGTCCCATCTGAAAGAAAATTATGAAAATTAGGAGACTTTGCTCTTAATATTTTAACATGTATAACATAAAAATAAGAATTTTTTTTTTTTTGAGATAGAGTTTTAGTAGAGCATCTTAGCTCACAGCAACCTCCAACTCTTGAGTTCAAGTGATCCTCTTGCCTCAGCCTCCTGAGGAGCTGGAACTACAGACACCTGCCATAACGCCCAGCTATTTTTTAGAAATGGGGTCTCACTCTGGCTCAGGCTAGTCTTGAAGCTGTGAGATTAGGCAGTCCACCCACCTGAGCCTCCCAGAGCGGTAGGATTACAGGCTTGAGCCATCAGGCTGGCCAAGAATATTTTTCTATGTAACCACATACCCTCACCACATCTGTTCATGTTTAAATTACCCCCATTTTCTTGAAAATGATTCTATATTGTTTATCCATTAAAATACTTTTTTATTCCTTTGTGTTTGAAGCCCAAATTTGAGGCTCTAAAGTTAAAAAAGCCATGGTGGATTTATGGAACAGATTATTGTGGACAAGCCAGGTGATTTCAAGAGACACTCTCAACTCTTTCTTTGGCTTTAGAACTGTTACAATTCAAAGCAGGTTGGAGAGGAATAGAATTTGGGTCAGCTGAATTACAGCCACATATTGGTACCCAAACGCTGCAATGACAACCCAGTACATTTAACTGTCTTTTGTATCGTCAAGCACTAGCCTGCTGTCCTTTCTAAGAACTATGTCATAGGGAACAAATAGTATTCCACCAACGCCTAGTAAGCTCATAAAATGAAGTTTTATAATTCTTACATGGTAGGAAAACACTTTTACTTTTACATAATCTTTGATTCAGTCACACCTGCTTAGTTCTCAGTCTGCCAGAAAACACTTGTCACTAATGCCAGTAAAAACTAGCCTTGTGTCTGTAAGGGTCAGCCAAAACGTAATGTGTTGCAGCTTACAGTGGTCAGCACTCATAAAAGTACTGAAGCCTCAGGCCTCCCTCTGCCTTCAGCTTTCCGGGTGTTATGTCAATTGCCTTATTAGAGTGTAATATTCATTTTCCAAGATTTCCTGATCATTATGGTAATAAATGAGAGAGAGTTGGGGTGATGGTCAATCCCACCTCCTCTCGTACCCCCTAAATTCAGAAATAGTTGAGAAGTACAGTCAGGAGTCATTCAGGAGATGAAAATGTCAGCCTTGGTATTGTAGAGTGTATTGGAGAATGTGGTTGAATCCAGGATTGGACCTCTTCTCCTGCAAGGTCCAGACTGCAGGGGGAACCTTCCTGAAGGGGAGTTTGAGTGTTTAAAGCAGGCTCATGTACTGGGAATTACCACCTCACACTTAGACCCAAGAGTGGGAGCAGAAGAAACAATGTAACTGATGTTGTTTGCTTTTTAAAAAAAAAAAAAAAATCGAAGTATAATTAGTGACAGTAAAATTGATAATTTTCAGTGATGACTTGGAGGAGCTTTAGGGGAGTTTTGACAAATATATAGAATCACATAGCCACCACGATCAAGACATGGGACATTTCCATCACCACAGGAGGTTTCCTCCTGTGCTTTTGTAGTTAAGTTTTCTCCCCTTTCTGCCCTTACCTCCAGACCTTGGCCATCCTGGTCAGATTTCTTTCTTTTCCTCCTTCTTTTTGGAGACACAGTCTTGCTTTGTCACTCCTGCTCAAGTGTAGTGGCATCAGCCTAACCCACTGCCACCTCAAACTCTTGGGCTCAAGAGATCCCCCTGCCTCAACCTCCCAGGTAGCTGGGACTATAGGTGTACACCACCACACTGGGCTAATTTTTCTATTTTTAGTGGAGTTCTTGCTTAGGCTGGTCTAGAACACCTGAGCTTAAGCAATCCTCCTGCCTCGGCCTCCCAGAGTGCTGGGATTACAGGCATGAGCCACCTCGCCTGGCTCCCGATTCGATTTTTGTTCCTACAGGTTTTCTTTCAGAATGTTATATAAATGGAATGGTATAGGGTTAGCATCCGTGCTGTTGTGCGTGTCAGTAGTTCATTTCTTCTTCTTCTTCTTTTTTTTTTTTTTGTAGAGACAGAGTCTCACTTTGTCACCCTCAGTAGAGTGCTGTGGCGTCACACAGCTCACAGCAACCTTCAACTCCTGGGTTTAGGTGATTCTCTTGCCTCAGTTTCCTGAGTAGTTGGGACTACAGGTGCCGGCCATAACGCCTGGCTATGTTTTTGTTGTAGTTTGGCCAGGGCCAGGTTCGAACCCACCACCCTACCCACTGAGCCACAGTACTGCCCAGTAGTTTGTTTCTTCTTACTGCTGAGTTGTCTGCCATTGCACGACGCATCACAGTTTGTTTATCTGTTAACCAGTTGACGGTCACTTGGGTTGTCTCCAGTTTGGGTTATAATTATTCATTTCATACTTTTGCCTTCCCTTGTCTAATCATACACACTCATATTTTACAAAAGTGAGATCATCATATATAGTTCATAACCTGCTTTAGTCTTCTCAGCTATCAACAGGGAACATAGGACAGCTTTCTGGACAGTGGCCAGGCACTGTTAACGCTATTTTTCATGCCATGTGGCTGGATATTTTCTGGTCAGCCCTCGTATTTTCATGTCTGTGAATATATTTTTCTTCATCATTTCGGAGGGCTCTAAAATCCAAATCTGTAAGTCATTCCCCTATTTGAAATAGTAAATCCGTCTTGTGGTTCTTTTAGCCTAAAGATGTAGTTTCTAGACTTTGCTGTACCAATGTGCTCAATACTACTATGAAGCCAGTAGATGAATTAATAATATACCCATACAAGAGAAAAACTCAATTTAATTCAAGTTGGGGGAAGGAGGAAGGGAGAGAGAGGAGGAAGAAGGCGGTTTGGTGTACGGGGGTCCCTATATCCTTTGTTAGGGACTTTACCTAACAAATGCAAACATTGTAACCTAATCATTTGTACCCTCATATTACTCTGAAATAAAAACAATTTTTATATTAAAAAAACAATGAAATAAACTTTGCTGTACATTGGAACACCCTGGGAATTTAGAAAACTAAGACACCGGGCTCCCTCCACCAGAGATGGTGATTTTTTTGTGTGTGTGATCTGAGCACTTGTAGCTCAAAAACCTCCCAGGTGATGCTGATGAATAGCAAAGTTCAGGAATCACTGGCCTAGGGCAAAAAGTCTGCAAACTACAGCTCCAGATTTGCTAAACCCAGCCCGCTGACTGTTTTTGTAAGGCCCAAAGTGTTTTACATAATTTAGAGGTTGGAAAAAAATCAAAAGAAGAATGATATTTCGTGACACTTGAAAATGATGTGAAATTCAAATTTAAGTGCCTCCAAATGTTTTATTGGAGCAACCACACCCATTCTTTTGAGTATTGTCCTAAGGGCTGCTTTTGTTCTGTAATGGCAGAATGCAGGCAGTTTTGGCAGAGACTGTATTGTCTGCAAAGCCTAAAATGTTCACTTTCTGGCCCTTTGCAGAAAACAATTGCCAATCCCTGAGCTAGAGTGTAACCGTCTTTGCATTTCACGGTGTAGCTCATGACTCTCTTTCCCATGCAGTTGTTTACTCACGCCTCCTGCTCCAGCTATAATAATACCGTCTGAGCTCTTCAAAGCCACCATGGGTGTCTTTGCATGTAATTTGCCTTTTGTCCAATACTCTGTCCTTTTCAGCAAACTTGTACTCATCCTTTTCTCTTTTGTACTCATCCTTGAAGAAGTTCTCCTTATCTGGTGTCCTGGTCACCCTGCCCTTTGTGCCTCTCTGTATCTAGTACACAGGGGGTCTCTAGGGAAGGTAGCCTTACAAGGCCTGGTAATTACATGCTCGGGCCTCTGACCTTGTAATTACAGACTCGGCCTCTGCCTCTCTGCAGTAGCTTCCAGGCTGCGTTCTACTAATTATGCTCCCAGCACCTAGCATGGGGCCTGGCTAAGTGATCAATACATGTGTATTGAGTGCCCAAACATGTGAATGACATTTGCGTGAGATGTTGTTGCAGTAGCTGCCGGAGAGAGGCAGTTGTGGGAGAAACAGGCCACATTGAGGGGAGCAGAGACTGGTAGAAGAAACTGTGGGACCAAAACTTTAAAATCATGTAAGTGGAAAAAACAGCATACCAGGGTGTATGCATATTATGGGTAGAATTACGTGGGCTAACTTTAACTATCTGATGATGATGATGATTTTGATCAAGCACCCATCATCTTAAGAGGCCAGCTACTACTGTTCCTTGTGCCTGGGTCTTCGGGTCACCTTACAACAGACCATCTTCGTGTGAGACAATCCCCAGAACAGGTATTTTTAGTGATAAGCTAAGAAACAAGTTGACATTAATTTCACTTGGCAAAAATCTGCACCTGGAGGTTTTCTGATATCCCTTGTTTTATAGAACTTGAAGGTTGCTAAGAAGGAGGTGGGAAAATTGGCGTTGGAGCCAAGTAGACTTCAGGGAGAATGATAACAAGACCTGAACCTTTCGCTTTGGGATTCAGAGATGAGAGACTGTTACTTGTGGTCTTAGGAAGGCTTGATGAAAGATAATTGATAAGAAGGAAAAACTTCTCCTAAAAGAGAGTGAGTCTGGATTGTTGACCAGGACTGCCCCACATGGCCCAGGTTGTAGGGGGAACACTATTTATAGTTAATGTTGGCTCAACTTCACACGAAGGGCATGCATTTATATGTTCTTCATGGACTCTCCCCAAGGGCAAGTAACCAGGACTGATTTCTTGGTCTGAGAAAACACCCTTGAGGTTCTCAGCCAGCTCAGGGTAGCAGGAAGTGAAGAACAACGTTCAGGCCACAGGTAGTATTGAAGGTTGAAGTTAATTAGAATGTTAATATAAATAAGGCTTTATTTTGTATCCCAAGCTGCTGGTTACACATGTATAATATGCATGCATATGGGCAAAGACAGAAAATGGAAACTATAGCAGAACCTCTGTAAGTTGACCACCCAAGGGAGTGAAACACACTGGCCAACATATGGAGGTGGTTGACATAAGGAACTAGGCCTCCTGTACTAAAATGTACACGTGGTGCATGTCTGGTCTATGAAAATTAGGTCAATTTAAGGAGGTTGTCAGTGTAGGGAGGTGGTCAACTATGGAGGTTCTACTGTGTACAAAATGGTAGTGTCAAGATGATTGGATTTTATTTAGCATTCCTATAATGTGAGTATAAATCTTTAATAAAAAGATGAGAAAATGGCTCAGCACCCATAGCACAGTGGTTACGGCACCAGCCACATACACCAAGGCTGGCAGGTTCGAATCTGACCTGGACCAGCTAAAGAATAATGACAACTGCAATAAAAATTAGTCGGGCATTGTGGTGGGCGCCTATAGTCCCAGCTACTTGGGAGGCTGAGGCAAGAGAATTGATTAAGCCCAAGAGTTTGGGGTTTCTGTGAGCTGTGATGCCATAGCACTCTACCGAGAGCGGCATAGTAAGACTTTGTCTCAAAAAAAAAATGATAAAATGTTATTATGTATTAATATTTACATTGCAAATTAACTTCACATTAAAATAAATTCTTAAGAATGTTTTACCGTTTGTTGTGTTCTATCATTTTAGTTATCATTTGTTTTCCGTATTTTAAATTCTTTGTATGGTACTTTTTTTTAGCATCCTCTTCTTCTTCTTCTTCTTCTTTTTTTTTTTTTTATTAAATCATAGCTGTGTACATTAATGCCATCATGGGGTACAATGTGCTGGTCCCATATACCATTTGAAATATTTTCATCAAACTGGTTAACATAGCCTTCACCTCATTTTCTTAGTTATTGTGTTTAGACATTTATACTCTACACTTAGTAAATTTAACATGTACCTTTATAAAATGCACCGTAGGTGTGGTCCCACCAATTACCCTCCCTCCACCTATCTCTCCCCTCCCCTCCCTCTCCTCTTTCCCCTTCTTCTTGGACTAGTTGGGTTATAGCTTTCATATGAAAGGTATAGCTTGGTTTCATAGTAGGACTGTGTACATTGGATACTTTTTCTTCCATTCTTGAGATACTTTGCTAAGAAGAATATGTTCCAGCTCCATCCATGTAAACATGAAAGAGGTAAAGTCTCCATCTTTTATTAAGGCTGCATGATATTCCGTGGTGTGCATATACCACAATTTATTAATCCATTCATAGGTCGATGGGCACTTGGGCTACTTCCATGACTTAGCAATTATGAATTGGGCTGCAGTAAACATTCTGGTGCAGATAACTTTGTTATAAAGTGATTTTTGGTCTTTTGGATATATACCTGGTATCAGCATCCCCTTCTTTCCTCTTTGTCCCTGTGTGCGTTTTTGAGATTGCTCTTTATAGTGGCAAAAACAGCGGGCTGGCACCAACTCCTTAGATGCCAGCTGGAAGCCTTCTTTGAATGAAAGAAAGTTCATTCAAAGGAAAAGTAATTATTATGCATATCATTTGTTTGGTAATAGGCAAATCTCTGTTAAGTCTCACAGTCCCTACCCTGATTTTAAAATGGTTTGTGTTTCAGAAGTTTGTAGCTCAGTTATTTGAACTTGACATACATTTTCTTCTAGAAACAATGCTATAAAATGATGTCCAAGTTTGCTAAGCCAACCCAACAAAACCTATTATCACAGTTTTATAGTCATTAGAAGTAATGAAGACCATTTCAAATAATAGTCTTGCCCAAGGAACACATTTAAAGAGTAGAAATATAAGCCGAGAGAAGAATTTAAAGGATGAATGATGGGCCAGGTGTGGTGGCTTACGCTTGTAATCCCAGTACTCTGGGAGGCCGAGGTGGATGGATTGTTTGAGCTCATGAGTTCGAGACTAGCCTCAGCAAGAGCCAGAACCCATCTCTAAAAGAATAGCCAGGTGTTGTGGCGGGGGCCTGTAGTCCCAACTACTTGGAAGGCTGAGGCATGAGGATCACTTGAGCCCAAGAGTTTGAGATTGCTGTGAGCTGTGATGCCACCATGCTATACTGGAGGCAAGACAGTGAGTCTCTGCCTCCAAAAAAAAAAAAAAAAGAAAAAAAGTATGTTGATAGTTGAGGAGAAGTAAATGTTTTCAGGCAATGAGGAGGTGGCCGGGTACATTTGCTATTTGCTGAGCATACTGTGGTCATGGTTAAGATCTTCTAATCAGAGGTAAGGGATTGTTCTCAGCTCAAAAAGGGCATGAAGAAAATGATTACGAGGGAAAGGTTTTCTAGGCTGAGGCAACCACCCAGCAGTTGAGAGAACATGGGAGGGTCAAATGCAGACCCACATGACCTTGTGATGGAAAGCACGTGGGAGCAGGAATCAGCTGAGCTGGGAGTGAGAAAAGGCTGGTGCTGGGGGAGGGGAAAGGGTCACCAGGTGCAGGAAGTGCTGAGCTGGGATGTGACCACAAAAGAGGAAACTGGTGCCTACGGGACAAGAGACCCGATGGCTGACCCTGGTCAGCGTTCTCTCCGTTGTGCCTCTGTATCCCCTGGTACTCAGGGCACTTCAGATCTTACCAGGTGAGGAGTTGGCGGTTGGTGGGAGGCAAGAGTTGGTAATATTTCTTTGAGGAAATTAGAGAAAATATCTGCAGGGTCTGCAGCTAAGTGGATACATACATAAAAACAAAAAAATAAAGAAAATTAGTGATCAGTGTACTGAACGTACTGGCCTTGAGTGCTATGTTAGTCTGGGTTTGATTTATTGAATCAATAAATTTATCGAGCCAACTGATTTATTCACATTCAAAATAATTTTATGTTTTTGTTCTGTTTGCTTGAAATGAGTTAGTTGTAAATAGCAGTTTAAACAAAACCCAACTCGAGAAAGCTGAAATCTCACAACGAGTAACTGTCCCTTTGTAGTTTCCTGCCTGCCCCCAGATTGACCAGCTTCACAAGGACTGGGGAGATCTCATCATACAACATGTCACGACAAAGAGGGAGGGGTTAAGCTGTTATCCCAACTCATTGCCACATGCCTGCTGTACTTACAATAACCAATATTTTTCTGGGCTATCCTCAATTCAAATATTCTAATTTGCTTGACTGTACATGCTCTTACTTGTGTAAGAGGTCCCCTCAGGTCCCAACTCCTGTTTAGTCACCATAGATATCCGGCAACAGATTCCAAGCTGGTGTTCTCAATCCTACCCACTCATCTAATTCATGTTAGTTGCTTTTGCCTAAAGAAAACAAAACAACTTATATGTGCTAATGCACATAAACTCCCCTTTGCAATAAGGCCAAACTTCTTCCAGCTTTAAAGAGTCTGTCCTACTAAGGAAACTTTTTCCTGTTTCCTGGACACTCACCATTTGGTCCGGTCAAGTATCCCTGGTCTCTCATTCCCTCTGTGCTTCTTTTCTTCCCTTCTGGGTCTCATGCTTCCCTCCTGGGATGCTTTCCCTTCCTTCTTCACTTATGAAACTAGACTCATGTGTTTAATCCCAGCTCTAAGTCTGACATTAAGCAAAACAAAGCCCAGTTTAGAGTCTCCCAGGAGAGAGTTTTTGTGCCATTGCATGGGCAAGTCTCGAGGCAGAGGCTGCTCTAGAGTTGCTCTTCCTATTAGGATTCTCTTCGTGTGTCTGCTGGGTTTTGTGGAGCAAGTGCACATCTGTTGAGTGGCATCTTTGTTCTTAAAAAATCCTGACTGAGCCCCCACAAATGTGATCATTGTATTGAATGTACTGGCCCTGGATGCCTTGTTAGTCTGGGTTCTCCAGGGAAACAGATGGATGGGAGATATATAAAGAGATTTACCATAAAGAGTTGGGTCATGTGATTAGGGAAGCTGAGAAGTCCCAAGATCTGTAGTTAGTAAGCTAGAGACCCAGGGGAGTTGGTGGTAGAGTTTCAGTCTATGTGTGAAGGCTTGAGAACCAGGAGAGCTGGTGGTATGAGCTGGAACCTGAGTCTGGATCCGAGTTGGAAGGCAGGAGAAGGCAGGGTTGCAGGAAGACGAGGTCTAGTGGGGAGAAGGAGCACCCAGACACTGTGATTAAAAGACGAAAGGTTTGTTTCAGCTGGTGGAGGGAGGCACAGAAGAATTCAAAATGGCCTCACTCCCCAAAGGGCTCAGTCTTCTTTTTATCCGCAATCGAGAAGTTCCAGCCCACGGGTATATTTCTCATTGATCAGTCTGATGAAGCTGGAGAAGCGGGCTCCGGCTTCCATGGGCTTTCACAGAAGGGGAAGCAAGTGTTAGCCTCTAAATCCCAGGAAGTTAAGTTTCTACAAATGCCTAAGATTTGAATCATCATCACAGGCAGGACCTTGCAGGTGTTTGCTTGGGGTCTCCTTGAGAAGACCTCTGTTCTCTTAGACCTTACTTTCTCGGGGTATCCTCTCTCAGCGGGAGAAGACTGATGCCCCGTTTTGAGGTCAGTCAAGCAGAGAGAAAGAATTCTTTCTTATTCAGCCTTTTGTTCTATTTAGGCCTTCAAAAAATTGGATGAGGCTATCTGCTCCCCCAGGCTCTCCACTTCACTCAGTCTACCGATTCAACTACTCTCTCAGAAACGTCCTCGCAGATACACCCAGCATAATATTTGACCCAATATCTGAGCACAGGTGGCACAGTCAAATTGACACATAAAATTAACCATCACAGGTGCAGTGGAGGAGGAAACCACTTTGTTCTTTCTCATCATGCCTTCATATAAAACCTTCAAATAAAGTCCATTCCAACCTTCTGGATGGTGTCTCAGAGGAGGACTCTGGTTTTTCTGGACATTAAGGATTAGAATAGTTTCGGTAATGTGTATTAAGAATTTCAGCCCAATCTAAGCCAAAACTTTACTGATATACAAAATTAAAAACTTCTCTTTCTGTATTCTCTCAGGCTTAGAGTGGGGGAGGTTGAGATAAGATTTGCTTTTCCCCCTTCCTTTCCCTCCTGTCTTACACTAGTTAGATGCCCCAGGGCTAAGCAGGGAGGAGGGGTTAGAAGTTGAGAGGTTTTTTGTTGTTGTTTTTGTTTTATAAGCTACTCAGTCCAACTCTGTAAAAACGCTCTATGTAGCAAACATCTAGACCATTTGTGAAATAGGTGGCTTCCCTGGGTTCTTTAGAGACCCCCTGTTGGAGACCTCTGACATTGCAGAATTTCCTGAGATGGAAATTCATCCCTCCTCCAGAGGTTTAAACCAGGTTACCTCTTCCAGCTGAGATAGCCTGAACATTGGCAGGTAGCCTTGTGTGGGGCTCATTCCAGGAGGCTGTAGCCTGGCCATCCTTTGCAGCATCCATTAAGCCCCCAGGCAACTTGGCAATTTGCCTCACTGAACCCTGCTGATGTTCTCTCTGCTCCCCCCATTGGTAGCACCAGCCAGCCTCTCCCCTTTGGGCTTTCCTATGTGAAAATCAGGCAGCAGTCTCTGTACTTGCCCCGCTCCAGGAAACACAGGCCGGTCCCTCTGAGGGTGGACCGCACATGTCTACACCCTAATCTCTGGAACCTATGAATACATTACCGTACCTGGCAAAAGACACTTTGCAAATGTGATCAAGGTCAGGGAGATTACCCTGGATTATCCAGCGAGGTCCAGTCTAGTTGTTGCAGGAATACGAGACCCAGTGGAAAGAAAGAGCACCCAAACACCGAGGAAAAAGGCTTTTATTTAGCTGATGGAGCTAATGTCATAGAAGAACTCGAAATGGCCATACTCTCCGACTGGCTTGGTCTTTTCCTTTTTACCTCCAGTCAAAAAGTTCCAATCCATAGGTACCTTTCTCATTGGTCACTTTGAATCAAGTGGGAGATGCTGTTCCTGCTGCCACAGAACTACAGGATTTCACAGAAGTGGAAATTTCCAGGTTCCAGGAGGTTATGTCTACAAATTCCTAAGAGCTGAGTCACCATGTGCAGGGGGATCCTTGGGGTCTCCTTGAGAAGACCTCTGTTCTCCTAGACCTCACCCTTCCTGGGTATCCTCTCTCATAATCATCTTGCTATAAGAGGCCTCAGAAGTGGAGGACCTATCCTGGCTGTCGTCAGGGAGAGACAGGTGACATGAGAAGGATGTTTCCCACCCTGTGAACTTAAAGATGGGAATCTAATCTTCCCTCTAGGGGCTGGTAATGGCCCTCAGTATAGCCAAGGAGATAACAGGGATCTCAACCCACAACTATAAGTAACTGAATTTTGCCAACAACCTTAAATAAGCAGCAAACAGATTATTCCCTAAAGCCTTCAGAAACCAACTTGATTTGTTGACACCTTGATTTTAGCCCTGGGGAGATCCCTACTAGACTTCTGCCTTAAAGATTGTAAGGTGGCTCAGTGCCTGTGGCTCAAGTGGCTAAGGCGCCAGCCACGTACGCCTAAGGTGGTGGGTTCGAATCCAGCCTGGGCCCGCCATACAACAATGACGCTGCAACCAAAAAATAGCCAGGCGCTGTGGTGGGCGCCTGTGGTCCCAGCTACTTGGGAGGCTGAGGCAGAAGACTCGCTTGAGCCCAGGAGTTGGAGGTTGCTGTGAGCTGTGATGCCACAGCACTCTACCCAGGGGAAAGCTTGAGGCTCTGTCTCAAAAAAAAAAAAAAAAAGATTGTAAGGAAATACATTTGAATTGTCTTAAGCCACTAACTTTGTGACAATTTGTTGTGGCAGCAATAGAAAACTAATGTACTCTCTCCAAGATTTTCTCCCTGGGTTTTCTGTGTCTAAGCAGGGAGGTAAGATAAGGTGACCAGATTTTAACATTGGTAAAGCAGGACACCATTGACTGGGTGGGGGTGGGGTGGGGGGAGTGGGGGGGGGTTCTTAATTAAAAATTTGGTCTATATGGAGCAACAAAAATTTTCATAGAATGCAAAAATAGTATTATAATATATATTTTTTAATTTCAACATAAGTATAATTTACAAATATAATACATTAAAAATTATGTATAATATTATTTTATTCTTTGGCATATTTCTCATCGAATTCTAACAACTGACCAACAATGCGAACTTTGATAAGCAGTTCTTGATAATCAGTTCTCAACAATTACTTGTTATTATTAAACTTTAACATTATAAAATTAACAAAAATAATATAAAACTCATATCCTGGCAAAATAGCCATATAGCAGTCGAAAACTGTATATTCCCTTCCCATTCTCCTGCTGTTCCCTAGCTTGTCGTGCATTCTTTCCAAAAATTGGGGCTTTTCAAAAATGCCGCGGGAGGTGGGACAAATTGTTAAAAATCGGGATGTCTGGTTACCTGGTGTGTCCAGCACCCTTACTCTCTCCATCACAATGGACAGGCAGGAAAAGTCCTACCTAGCATTGCTGGACACGTGTCACATCTCTCTGCCCCTTGTTCTGTGTTTCAGTGCGAGCATGGGTAAACCATCTGTAGGTGTTTTCATTACTCACTGGCTGCCTGCCTTCCCTCTGCCTGGGTGAGGTCTGCAAGATGTCAGTCCTGCTCCTGGCTGTCCCTGCACGTGGCCCAGCACACCTCTCACCTTGGACTCTGCACTGTTGTCCTATTACCTGTCTGAAAACAATTCCCGCAATTAAATCCGTTCCTCCAGTCTCTTATTCTGTTTTATGCATGCAGCCAGCAGGACCTCGTGGCTTTTGCCTGAATCTTCCAGAGACAGAGAGTGCTCCAGATTTGAAGGGTGAGGGCTGTTTCACTGCTTCTCTCCTCCCAGTCTCTAGTCTTGAGTCCTCTCTGCTCACTGGTCATTGGGGACGCAGTGTGTGGGAGAGCCACAGGGGCGCTTACTACTGGTGACAGCTTATTCTGCTATGGAGATTTTTCTCAAGTTCCTGCAGGGCAGGGACCCAGTCTTATCTATTGTGGCATATTAGCCTCAGCTCAGGGTCTGAAGCCTGGCAGGAACTCAGTATATAAATGACTGAATGATGAATATTACTGAGCCTCAAACTGGCTTCCCTGAGACTTTTTTAAGGTGGTCCTTGGGATGATGGAGAATGTTCTAAATGCCTCTTTCCAGTCTGGTCTTTAACCATCTAAAGTTAGCCTGTTTAACTACTGAAGTCTTTTCTTCTTATGTGATATATCTTCAACCCCCCAAGGGATATTCCTACACATCAGTTACCATGATGTTTCTGTTTAGTTATAGAATAGCCTCCTAGGAATGTTCAGTCTTTTGAAATGCATTCATGAGGGTGGGCCGGAAGTCATTGTGTAACTATTGCAAAATTCCGTGGTTTGAATCTTTCCAAAAGTCTTATCTCAGCAGCCCAGACATACGACGCTGCCAATAGTCACAGCTTCTCTGCTTTCCACTGTGCAGCCTGCAGATAGCCCTGGTGAGGCCAAGCGCTCACATGGAAGGCGTCATGCCGTGTTTTAAGTGTAACAGGATATCCAACGGGACTTTGTCCTGAAATTTCATCTGAGGCTTGAGAACAAAAGCTGATAAGTATCCCCAGATTTCTGAATAAGGTATTAGCACTAAACAGATCCATAGAGAAATTACAAAAAGACAGCAACAATGGCACAGTGACTGTCAACCTTTCCCACGTACCTCCGGCTGATGCCAGTGGAAGAGGATGAAAGGATGTCTCTGGGGCAGGGACAGTGTCACGGCCTGCCCCCTTCTCTTCCTCTGGAGAAGCCCTCAAGAGAATGGGGGCTCCAATGGTGTCCTGGGATTGGAACAGGGCAGGGCACGAGAGCTCACAGGGAAGTGGATATGGGTCTTCTGGCCTTTAGGGATGTAAATGAATGGAAACTGGGTCTTGCTTTCTGCCTGGTGAGGCTGCTGGAAACAGCCAATGAATTCTAAATGAGTGGACAGGGCTGCAGTGGGAACTGTGCTGTAAAGGTGAGGAGATGCATTTCCCAGGAGTTGTAATGAAAAATGGTTGGCCTTGAACCAGGGGGGTTGCCTATGGGGTGAAGGGGCACCAGCGATAAGCTGTTATTACTGTGCTTCTGATCAGGGGCTGAGAAGTTTGCAGGAAACTTCCAGAAGAAGTGGGAGAGTACACTGGCTTTAAAGGTTTTTTAAAATTTTCCCAGCCAGGTGACCCCCATAGAAAGCCCCACAAATGTATCCTATTGTGGGAGCCACCTTGTAGGTTCTTCCTACTCCAAAGGAAGTCAGGGAAGCATGGGGAACCACAGAACATGGGGAACCACAGCATGAGGATGTCAGAAAGGACTTACTGTTAGAAAATTTGGACTTTGATTGTGTGATTTGGGGAAGGGTCCAAGAAGCAAGCATTCTCTTTCCCTGCAGCTGGTTCCGCATGTTATGGGTGTGATTTGTCTGGAGGGCTTTCGCCGACAGGGAACAGAGAGTGGGGCAATACAGACTTGGCAGATACCATTTAAGGATTAATCCTTGTTCTTTCAAAGATAAGCAAGTGAAAAAAAAACTATAGAGGTCAGAGAAAATAATTACTGTCAAAATAAGTAAAAAGGTGCTATGGCTCATGCTTGTAATCTTAGCACTTTGGGAGACCAAGATGGGAGGATGGCTAGATCTTGGGAGTTCAAGACCAGCCAGAGTAAGAATGAGACCTCGTCTCTACTGAAAACAAAAAAATTAGCTGGGTGTTGTAATTAAGGCAGGAGGATCACTTGAACCCACGACTTGGAGGTTGTGGTGAGTTATGATGACTCCACTGCACTCTTCCTTGGGGTAGCAGAGAAGACTCTGTCTCAAAAAAAAAAAAAAAAAATAGGAACACATTCCCTAGACTTGGGTAGAGCTCCTACTTTCATTACCACTATTGTTTTTCTTTTTTTAGACATAGTCTTGCTCTATTGCCTGAGCTAGAGTGCCATGGCCTCAGCTTAGTTCACAGCAACATCAAACTCCAACAATCCTGCCTCAACTTTTCAAGTAGCTGGGACTACAAGCTCTTGTCAGACTGCCAGCTAATTTTTTTATTTTTAGTAGAGATGGGGTCTCATTCTTGCCGAGGCTGGTCTCAAACTACAGAGCTCTTGCCCCAGTCTCCCAGAGTGTTAGGATTACAGGGATGAGCCACCGCACCCTGCCCACAACCTCTATTTTTGTTCATTCATTACAGTATTTCAAGGAAACTAAAATTTAATAATTGGCTGAGGTGGGTGGATTGCTTGAGCTCAGGAGTTCAAGACCTGCCTAACAGTGAGACCCTGTCTCTACTAAAAATAGAAAAAACTAGCCAGGAGTGGTGGTGTAGGTCTAAGGTCCCACCACTGGGGAGGCTGAGGCAAGAGGATTGATTACTCAAGCCCGAAAGTTTGAGGTTGCTATAAGCTATGACGTCACGGCACTCTATCCAGGGTAACAGAATGAGACTCTGTCTCAAAAGAAAAAAATACTAATAATTGAATGAAAATTCTAATAGGAAGTATTAGGGAGCTAAGCTGATATTACAGAAAATAGAATTGGTAGTATAGAAAGAAGACTTTAGAGCTTCCTAGAAAGCAAAGAAAGATCATTGGAAAGCATGTCATAGACATAAAGTGATTCAATGGAGGAATTATTTGTGTTTGCCATCAACGAACAAGAGCTAATGTGGTAGAAGCTGCTGGGCGGTGTAGACTGGCTTGCTCCATGCACAGTCCGACCCTCCAGTAGCGTGCAGAGCCTAGAGGGCCAAAGCTCAGTCTTTCCAGAATTGCTGCAGCTCTGAAAGTGATGATGATGCACTTAAGTGAGACTTGATTTGGAACTGAGTCATCTGGGAGAGAGTGAGGTAGGCCATCTGTTTTGCAGGAGCTGACAGGGGCAGAGGTGGCTTTCCAGTCCTGCAGTTACCTTCCTGATGGGCAGAGGCAGCTGGCTCTGGAACCTGCTGCTGTGCAGGCAGCCCTGTGATTCTAAGGTGGTGGGAACAGTGGTCCCTTAGACAGCTCAGTTCTTGAATGTGCCTTGAGGAGTCGCTCATGGAAGCTCAGTGCAGAGCAGTGCTGTTTTATAGAAATTTAACTGGGTGGACATATGTCATTTAAAATTTTCTAGTAGGTGAAGTTAAAGAAGTAAAAAGAAATAGATAACATTAATTTTATGTATTTATTTTAACATTAATGTGTATATTTTTTTGCTTCAGTTTTTTTTTGGCAGGGGCCGGGTTTGAACCTGCCACCTCTGGTATATGGGGCTGGCGCCCTACTCCTTGAGCCACAGGCACCGCCCCATTGATATTGGTTTTAATTGGAAATCATACTCATCTACATTTTGGAGCATAATGTGAGATTTTGATATACATAGACTGTATAGTGAAATTATTCAATCAAGCTAATTAACATGTCCATCACTTCCCTTACTTTTTTGTGGTGAGACATCAAAAATTTGCTCATAGTTATTTTGAACGTATAATTGGTTATTATTGAGTGCATTCCCTCTACTATGCAATAGATTTCAAAACTTATTCCTCCTGACGGAAACTTGATAGCCTTTGAGTAACAAGTGACCATTTCTTCCAATTCCCTACACCCCAGCCTCCGCTCCCCATCATTCTACTCTCTACTACAAGTTCAAGTTTCTTAGGTTCCACATATCAGTGAGGTCATTTGGTGTTTGTCTTCCCGTGACTGGCTTATTTCATTCAGCATAATGTCCTCTAGGTTCATCTATGTGGTCACATATGGTAGGATTTCTTTCTTTTTAAAGGCTGAATAGTATGTCATTGTATGTATATACCATATGTCCTTCCTTCTTTCCTCCCTCCCTCCTTCTCTCCTTCCTTTTTTCCTTCAATTTTTTTCTTATGACATGTTCTTACTTTGTTGCTTGAGCTAGACTGCAATGGTGCCATCATAGCCCACTGCAACCCCAAACTCCTTGGCTCAAACAACCCTCCTAGCTCAGCCTGATCCACCATCATCAGAGTAATTTTTGTATTTTTTGGTAGAGACTGAGTCTTGCTATTGCCCAGGCTGGTTGTGAACTCTTGGCCTCAAGCAATCCTTCCACTTCAGTTTCCCAAAGTGCTAGGATGATAGGTGTGACACACCACGTTTCCTTTATCCATTAATTTTGTTGATAGACACTTTTTTTTTTGAGACAGAGTCTCACTATGTCGTCCTTGGTAAAGTGTTGTTGTGTCACAGCTCACAGCAACCTCCAACTCTTGAACTTAAGCGATTCTCTTGCCTCAGCCTCCCATGTAGCTGGGACTACAGGTGCCTGCCACAATGCCTGGCTCTTTTTGGTTGCAGTTGTCATTGTTTGGCAGGCCTGGTCTGGGTTCGAACCCACCAGCTCTAGGCGTACATGGCCGATGCCCTAGGCACTGAGCTACAGGCACCAAGCCTGTTGATAGACACTTAGGTTGATTCCTCATCTTGGCTATGGTGAATAATGCTACAATTAATATGGGAATGCTGATATCCCTTCAGCAGACTGATATCAATTCCTTTGGACATACTGTATATCCAGAAGTAGGGCTGTTAGATCATATGGTAATTCTGTTTTTAGTTTTTTGAGGAAGCTCCATATCATTTTTCACAATGAGCGTACTCATTTACATTCCCATGCACAATGTACAAAGGTTCCCTTTTCTCCATATCTTCCTGATAATAGACGTCCTAACAGGTGTGAGGCAATATCTTACTGTGGTTTAAGTTTGTATTTCCCTAATGATAGTGGTGCTGAGCAATTTTTAACAAACCTGTTAGCTATTTTTATGTCTTTTGAGAAACGTCTATTTGGGTTCTTTGTTCTTTTTTTTTTTTAAATCTGGTTATTTGTTTTCTTGTTATTGACTTGTTTGAGTTCTTTATATATTTTGGATATTAACACTTTTGGATGTATGATTTGTAAATATTTTCTCCCAATCTGAGTTGTCTCTTCATTTTGTTGTTTCCTTTACAGTGTTAATTTACTGTACTCTTATTGGTTCATTTTTGCTTTTGCTGCCTGTGCATTCAGTCTCATAGGCAAAAAATCATTGCCCAGACCCATGCCATGGAGATTTCCCCCTGTGTTTTCTTCTAGTAGTTTTACAGTTTCAGGTCTTTGTATTTAAACTTTTAATTCAACAAAAATGTAAACTTTTAATTCATTTTGAATTGATTGTTGTATATGGTGTAAGATAAGGATCCAGTTTTATTCTTTTGCATGTGGATATCCAATTTTCCCAACACCATTTATTGAAGAAACTATCATTTCCTCATTGTGTGTTCTTGGTAACTTTGACAAAACTCAATTGACTTTAAATGTGTAGGGCTTATTTCCCGGCTTTCTATCTGGTTCCATTGTTCAATGTGTGTTTGTGTGTGTGTGTGTATACACACACATTTTTTTTGCCCTTTCCAGAATTCATGTTGAAATTTGGTCCCCAGGGTGGCAGTGTTTGGAGAAGGGGCCTATTGGGAGGTATTTGACTCATGGGAGCAGATCCCTAATGAATGGCTTCATGTTGTTATCCAGATAGTGAGTGAGTTTTTGCTTTGGCAAGACTGGATTAGTGCCTTTGGGAATGTATTAGGTCCCAAGAGAGTGGGTTGTTATAAAGCTAGGACCTCCCTCAAGTTTTGTCCCTTTACAAGTGTTCACTTCTTCTTTGACCTTCTCCATGTCATGACACACAGCAAGAGCCTCGCCAGAAGCCAGGCCATGCCCTTGAACTTTCCAGCCTGCAGAAACATGAACTAAATAAACTTCTTTTCTTTATAAATCACCCAGTCTCAGGTATTCTGTTACCACAACACAAAACAGACTAAGATGATTTCCTTAGTAACTAAAATTTAAATAATTTTGAAGAGAATGCTACGCTTGACTTCATGCTAATACTTTGGGAAATCTCCCTAATGAGGTAGATGGTTTTCTGAGAAAACATGTTACTGAAACTGACTCAACAAGTGAACAAGCTGAATAGCACAACCCTGAAAGAAATTATAAAAGAATTACCTCCAAGTGAATCTCTAAGATCTGATTATTTCACTTGTGAGTTCCTTCAAGAAATGTATAAGTCTCATGTTCTCTTAATTATATACAAATATATATCATCAAATTCTTTCCATAGAGTTAGTGTAACCTCGCTGTTAGGACCTGACACATAACAACAAAAATATAGAATCAGAGAATAACTTTATGTGCAAATAAATATGAGAAATTTCTAAGTAGAAAAATTAGGAATTAACACAATTGTATTCAATTGCTCAATCTCCACTTAACCAATTCATCGGATTAAGAAAAGTTTACCATTCCACCTGCAAAACATTGACTGATACCTACAGAAGAATGAATGAGTCCAGCTAATTTCCTCTGCTGTTCCCTGGCAGTTCTCTTATAATAACAGTTTCCAAACCAGTTTACATCAGTTGTGCTTGCTAATGTATTTATGGAATCGTATCAAATATTTACACATGCTGGTGAAATATAAGTATGGAAAGAGAATTGTTCCTGTAAAAGCTAAATTGAATACATTGAACACAAATGAGTCTAGACATTAAATTAGGTAAAGATAAGACAACTATAAACTTTGGGAAAAAGCTATAAAACTCTAGAAGAATTCTGCACTCATTTTATGAGAAAGGCAACATTACCTTCTTTAAAGAAACTTGACAGCAAATAGCAATTTGCTGAGGTTTGATTTAGGTAAGAAAGAGGGTTCAGAATTCTAATCAGGAAACTGATACTTAAAGACAAGTTATGAGTTTTAGTACTGACGAGTTAAGGCAACACTGGTGATCATACTAAACACGGTGTCTTAATGACTTAATTCAGCAAGTATTTTTCTCAGTTGTGGCAAGTCTAAAATGTGTGTTCCCTTCTGATGGGTGTCAGTCCGCTTCCATCTTTGGCTCTGACATTTTCAGCATATGGCTTCCAAGGTGGCTTTAATGCAGTAAGCCTGCAGTCCCTGCTCGCAGGCCCAGGACTGGTACTGGCCATGGTTTGTTAGGAATCAGGCTGCACAGCAGCACCTGAGCTGCACCTGAGCTCCACCTGCTGTCCCACCCCTCACCCCCATCCATGGAAAAATTGTGAGCACCTGAGCTCCACCTGCTGTCCCACCCTCCACCCCCATCCATGGAAAAATTGTCCTCATCAATTGGCTGACCACCTGAGCTCTGCGTCCTGTTCTATCCCACCCACCTCACCCTAGCCCCGGCTGTGGAAAAAAATCTGTCTTCCACTAAACCAGTCATTGGTGCCAAAATGTTGGGGACTGCTGCGTGAAGCCATGGAAATGAAGACAGCTTGGAGCCTCTCATGTGGAGGTTCTTATGGGTGGGCCAGGCCTGGGAAGTGATCACATCACTCCGGTTCACATTTCATCGGATACAACTCAGGTACATGGTTATACTCAGGTATTGCAAGGCAAGCTGGGAAGTGGCAAGCTGGCCTCTGTGGGCACTGTAAGAATTGGAAACAGGTAGGAATACTGGTTGGACCATCTCCAATCCAAAAATTCAAAATCTGAAATGCTTCCCAACTTGAAAGTTTGGAGTGCTGACGTGAAACCACATGTGGAAAATTCCACAGATAAGTACTTAACACAAATTTTGTTTTATGTACAAAATTGTTAAAAATATTGCATACTTTCAACCTATGTGTATAAAGTATATATGAAACATAAATGAATTTTGTGTTTAGACTAGGGTCCTGTCTCTAAGATATCTCATTGTATGTATGCATATATTCCAAAATCTGAAAATATCTGAAATTGAAACACTTTTGATCTCAAGAATTTTGGATAGAGTCAGGCATGGTGGCTCATGCCTGTAATCCTAGCACTCTAGGAGGCCCAGGCAGGCAAGAGGATTGCTTGAACTCAGGAGTTCAAGCCCAATCTGAGTAAGAGTAAGACTCTGTCTCTAAAAGTAGCTGGGCATTGTGGTGAGTGCCTTTAGTCCCAGCTACTTGGGAAGCTGAGGCAAGAAGATCACTTGAGCTGAAGAGTTGGAGGTTGCTGTGAGCTGTGATTTCACAGCACTCTACCCAGGGTGAAAAAGTGAGACTGTCTCTAAAGAAAAAAAAAAAAGAAATAGAAGAAGAATTTTGGATGAGGATACACAACCTGTAAAAAGCTGGTTTCTCCATACCCTTCCCCCCAGTAGGCAAGCGAATATTCATTTATGTGTTTTAAGTCACAGTACAGTGTTTAAAGTATTAAAGTGTAAAAGAGCAAGACACTAAGATCTTCAGAGATAAATGCATAAGTACCTAAATAGATCATTGAAGGAATACACCTGGCCAGTAAGTATGTGAAAAGAAGTATATAGGTTAAAGACAAATTATCATTTGTGTTTTTTACTGAATTGATTGACTATGTATTAACAGGAAGTAGGACTGTCCCTGATAACCCTGGAACTTATTTGGGTTCACTGGCCAAAGGCCATGCCTCTCCATGGACTGTGGGAGCCTCTAGGACAGTGGTTCTCAACCTTCCTAATGTCTCGGCCCTTTAATACAGTTCCTGTGGGTCACAACCCACAGGTTGGGAACCACTGCTGGGCCGGGGGGGGGGGAGGAACTAGTGGAGAACAGTGTACACAGAAGAAATACTTAAAAATGACATGCTCAGGGATGATGAGTTGCAAATGGTGAATGTTGTCATCTTGTCTGTGAGTCTAAAACCAGCTGCAACCATCTACAGAAGCAATTTATGATGTGTTTAAAAGGTCTTCTGTATATTACTTAAAAAAAAAAAAAAACATGAATAAGGCCAGGTGTGGTGACTCACCTGTATTCCTAGCATTCTTGGAGGCCGAGGTGGGTGGATTGCTTGAGTTCAGGAGTTTGGGATCAGCCTGAGCAAGAGCAAGATCCCATCTCTACTAAAAATAAAAAAATTATCTGGGTATGGTAGTGGGGCCCTGTAGTCCAAGTTACTCAGTAGGCTGAGGCAAGAGGATCACTTAAGCCCAAGAGTTTGATGTTGGTGTGAGCTAAGACCCCAGGGCACTCTACTCAGGCCAACAGAGTCAGACTCTGTCACAAACAAACTAACAAAGAACAAAACCAAAAAAAGAAAAAAACCCAGAAATATTCTTATAGATAGTAGATTCATTATTATGACCAAAAATGTCAACAAGATAACAGAAGAATTCAACAAAAGTACATAATATTGAACATTTGGCTAAAATTGTTATAGTAAAAGAAATTCATAATCTTTTATTTCCTATACTGGAGACTGTAGAAATTAGACACCTATGTTGTTATTGGTAACATGGGTGAAGAATCTAGGGAACAACAGAAAAATCTGTCACTTCCCGATGGTGACTATATGACAGGCTTTAAGTATATCGCTGAGCCCATCATCTGCTTGGAGGACGGTAACCTAAATAGACAGTGTGATGTGGTTCTGAACCGGGAGGCCATCTGGTGGCCACTTAAAGAATTTCCACTTTTTAACACTAGTGTTGCCTGCATTCCTAACACTAGACTCCCTCCGGCCTTGAAAGTGAAGCTGCCTTTAGTCATGGGAACCTGTGGTATTTCCTGACTTAGACCTTCTGGCATGAGTCCAAGGTTCAGCTGCCAAGTCCACATTCCATTATGTGTGGGCTGGTTAGCGTTGCAGAAGGATTTCGTGCTACACGGTCAGTCTACGTGTCTCGTCTAGACTGTCACCTGTTCACACACAGGTTTGTTTAAAAATCTTGCTGAAGTGGAAAACTTTAAAACGGAAGGGCTCAGCGGGTCACATAACAGGGGGTACTGTGACCAGAGACAGGGGCAAGTTGGAAAGACAGTGCAAAAAAGAGAAATGTATTTCTGGAACCTTCCTAGTCTTATGAATTATCTCTAAACAATATGGTCGGTGTCCAGAAAATATAGTTAACCCCTGTGTGGGTAAAAGAAAATACTATTAAGATGTAGTGCAGAGTAGGTGAGTCGTGTTTCCTAAGAATCTCCTTTACTCTAGACAAAGCCCTAGAGAAAGATGAGAATGTTCTAGAATTATGACTTGAGTTGTGATAAGCAAATTTGTCTTTGCTTAGCAAAGATACAAAGAACTTGGAATGTTGCTCTGACAATTTCATCTCCTCATGCTGAAGATTCATGCCCCTTGCTCAACTCTTTTCATTATCAATTACTTTATAAATGTAATGATCACTTTTCCGTCATAGTCGCTCTTTCTCTCTTCTGGAAACATTCTCACTCTGGCCCCCTGGGTAGAGTGCTGTGACATCATAGTTCACAGCAACCTCAAATTCTTGGGTTCAGATGATCCTCTTGCCGCAGTCTCCGAGTAGCTGGGACTATGGCGTTTGCCATAGCTCCTGGTTAGTTTTTCTATTCTTAGTAGAGACGGGGATTTCCTTGCTCAGGTTGTTCTCTAACTCGTGCGTGAGCTTAGGTAATCCACCAGCCTCATCCTCCCCAAGTGCTAGGGTTACAGGTGTGAGCTCACAACCTTGCCCTTTTCAGTCATTCTTCAGTGGGTGAGGTGTAATGATCTGTTTTAATTTTCAACTTCTCTTCCTTTCCTGGTTTTCCTGCTCTGAATCAAAATGTAAAATTTCCTTCTAGACGAGAGGCGCGAAGAACAAAAACACCCCATTTTGAACCAAGTGTTTTTCTCCTTTTTTCAGTCTCGTAAGCTTTCTTGGACTATCTTTTGGGGTTGGAATGCTGCTCCAATAACTGTGAATTATGAAACAAATGCAGACCTGTTCTTTGGCGGCTCTGAGCTTGCGCAGGGCTCTGGATCAAAGGAAGTAGAACAAAAAGACCAGAGGCCTGGAATGCACAGTGAATCTGTCTGAAAAATATACTGTGAACTTTATACAGTTGTGCTGTAATATTAGCAGTCAACGCTTCTCTAGCTATTTCCAGTTGCTAAAGCACTTTACACCCATTAGCTTGGGACCACCCTAAAGAGAATGGCAGGGCTGGCCATTTGTTTTGTTTTTACAAGGGAGAGACTGAATGCTTAGCTGCCCACATCCCCTCTGTTTTCTGCTTTACCACAGACCCGGTTGGGTTACCCTGGAAAAGTCTCCTCCTGCGTCTTCTCCCCTCCAGCTTGTAGACCGGAGGCTGTTCTTGCATCCTTGGGCCCCTTCCAGCCCCACACCTGCCATCTGCATACTACACATGCTTTCTTCATGGACGAAGTCCAGACGGGAAAATATTTTAGTACTAGTCTGAATTAAATACCAAAGACTTCTTTGTACTTTCTGCTTTGGCTGTGACACCTAAAAGGATTTTAAAGGGTGACAAATGAGAGTCCATTTGGCATCCCTTGTTGGGGCAAGAGGGAAGGGGACAGAAAGTCAAGGGAAGTTAGAATCATCCAGTCCCAACTGAGCCCAGCTGCCAAGCCTTAAGCTGAATTGATACAGGATGAACTAGCAGAGAGCCTGCAATAGGATTTCAGTGGTTCTGTCTCAAATGGGATTTTCTCATTGGTCTGGCAAGAGCATGCTGGATTTAGAGTGAAATTGAGCTTTGGACCCTGGGGCCAGCAGGAAATTACAAATGACAGCTGCTAGTCTCAATAGCAACATCTGGTTAAGAGGCCCCATCCAGGGCCCCCGGTATGCAGGGAACGGGGAGGCGCTGACACCAGTTCTGAGCGTCTGGGGGATGCTGTTTCAGAGCAGAGCAGAGACTCAGAGGACTGGTTATACCTCCTAATGTGCTTTGTGATCCTGAGTCAGTCACATGGATTCTCTAAGCCTCAGTCTGCTGATCTGCAAACAGGAGAGTGGTAGTACTTGCCTCTTTGGTTGTTTTTCTTTTGTGAAAAGCATTTTCCATGCTACAGAGCGCTCTAGCAACGTGGTCTGTTTTACGGTTGTCATTACCTTTGGGTCTGAGTTTCCTGTGTGCAAAGGAAAATAGAAAAGCCTCAAAAATAAGTGGGGCCACTGAAGAAAAGAAAAAGAAGCAGTGGTAACACTGTTCAAACGCTTGTTAATGTTATTTTTTAGCGCTTGGAGCCATGGTAAGGGCCAGGAAATAAGTTTCAGAGGCATCACAGTTGATCCAAGGCCTTTGCGTGAAATGAGGTGAAGCTGTTTATGAAATGACATAGAGATGGGGGAGGACAGGGGAGTGACATTAATGAAGTGGCTTTTACATCCAAGGCATTGTGGAAGATGCCCACCTCTGAAGCCTTTGTGTGAAGCATGTACCAGCCTCAGGTTAGAAATCGGGCATCTAGGACTCAGAGATGTTGAGTAATTTGCTCAAGGCCACACAGCTAGGATGTGATCTGGATCAAAGGAAGTTTACACTATATTTTTCAGAGCCTCCAGCACATCCTCATATGCAGACAACTGAGTCAATAAAGAAAGTATGAAGTAGGTAATTCATTGGCCATGTTATCAAAGGGGTGAGGGCTGAGAAAGAAAAAGGCAGCTCTGTGACCTCAGTGGCCAGCTCCACCCTGTTTTCCTGGGACTTTGCCCATTTTAGATCTGAAAGTCCTTATACGGGACCCTCCTAGTTGCAGGCAAACTGGGATGGCTGGTCACTCTCCAGCCCATAGCTAGTAACAGGTTTATTTGCTGCCAGTTGGGTCGTGCTGTGCCCTTGGTGAACATAGGCAGATTATCCATATCAGAAGAGGGCTTGTAAGGCTGTGATGGAACAAGACGAGAACAAGACAACTCCATAATTATGCCTCAACAGAGGAAAACAGGCATTTTACAGATGCAAAAATGACCAAACACCCCCCTCTCCTGGTTAACGGGGGTGACCACTGCTTCTTTTTCAGTGACAACTCTGGCTCCACTTCTTTCCTCTTGTCTACTTAAAAAAAAAAGTCATCATTACATTTCCCTGCTTCCTGGCAGCTCCAACCCAGAACCTCCACTTCTGGAGTCTTCCCCTAAATCAGCTAACACAAGCCCCCTGGCCAGCGCACAACCAACCCTTCCTCACACCTTCTTCCCAAGACACATCTGTGGGTCCTGATGGTGTGAGGTGTCCTCATGGCAGAGAGCATACCCACCTTCATTTGACCTCAGGCATGTTCCTGGAAGGGCTTTGACTCGAGGGCATCGCTGAGGCTTCTACAAGGGCAGGGTGGGAAGAGGGGCCACCCCAATCCGTGGTGTTGTAACTCGGCTTCTGGGCCATCTCTACAGCTAGACCAGATGCTTCTTCCAAGCAGAATCTCTCTCTCTCTTTTTAAATAACTAGCATCTACTGCTGTGGAGTTCTGCGTACCAGGCACCGTACTAGGCTCTCTCCATGGCTCAATCCACATGTCTAGTGCTCATCTGCACATTCCAAAGTGGGCACACTTAGTCTTCTCATTTCACAGATGCAGAAGAGGAGGCTGGATGAAGAATGATGGAAATTGCTGAGGGTGTGTAAGCAGCAGAGCCCAGATTCAGAACCACCAAGTGTGGCTCTAGAGTCCTGCTGGTGCCCATCAAACCTTCAATGTTTAGGGATAAATCAATGACCAACTTGTCTTCAAAAAGGTCAGCAAAGGTCACAGACTAATAATAAGAGTAGGTCCTCCTACCACAGGCTGGCTACAGCACTTGATATGTGTTATTAACTTAATTAACTACACCCCCATGCAGTCAGCACTGTTATTACCCCACTTTACAGATAAGGAAACTGAGGCTCAAAGAGGTTGATAGAACCTTTACATAGAGCTTATAATGAATAAAATGCTTTGCACTTTCTTTTTTTTCACTACAGCCCTGTGAAGGAATATATTTGATATAATTTAAGTTGCCACTACTCATAAGATGCACCATGATTTTTATGTTCCACTAAGAAAAAGAGTTGCCAATTATAAGTCCTTGAATTGCATCCAGTTTTCAGAGGTGCTAAGATGCATTTTAGATTGATGACATGGAGCAGGTGTTATTTACCCCCATTGTCCAGACGCAGAACATGGGGTTCAGAAATGAGTCTGTTAGTCAAGGTCTCCAAAGTGGCAAGATAGGCACTTGAATCTGGATACACAAAATATGCTCTTTTCCAGCACTATTCTGAATGTTAGGGTCTCTGGTCCCTGAATTTAAAGGAGGGTTTACATGTGTGTCTGAGTCTATGGCCTCCCTAAGACAGAAGACTTTTGGGGCAAGGGGATATTTTCTGTGCTGTTCAAATCACATCTCGTGAATGGCTGAGTGTCTCATTGAAGTGCGGAGTGAGCTTTTCTTCTTTGCTGGCCCTGCCCCAGCTCATAGGAACCCTCCTCCTACTCCTGGTCCCCAGCTGCAGTCCACGACCCATCCCAGTCTCCTCCTCTCCTGGTATTCTCAAGCCATTCTGGACCTGTTTAAGAGACCTACTGTGCTCTCCCCAGAAAAGCCTCAATTATGTAAACAGTACACCTTTTCATCTCCTGGTATATAGATGGATTCTCAGTCTTGACATCCAGACCAAATTCTGAATGAGGGTCCCTCTTGCTTTTGCAGAGAGGCTATGAGCAATTCAACGGAACGCCACACCATCCAAAAGCCTTCACAACGTTTGTAACAGAGAAAAAACATGAATCATTTCTTCCCAGCTACTTTTGAAATGAAGAGTGTTTGGGCTGCCAGCTTCCATGTTTAATTGAAATTTTATAGACATCTCTCAGTAGTGTAATGGTTTCCTCACTGAACCCCAGGAGAGCCGGCAGGAAGGGATGGATGGCTGTGTGCAGTTGGCCACTGTGCATGGGGCCATGCTTGTGAAGATAAGGCTGGCAGGGAAGACCTTCTATACCAGTGGTTCTCAACCTTCCTAATGCTGCGGCCCTTTAATACAGTTCCTGTGGGTTGGGACCCACAGGTTGAGAACTGCTGTTCTATACTGTCAGCCTAGGCAAGGCTAAGACAATAAAATATGGTTTTAAGAGACTGTAAGATGGTACTTCCAGAGCAAATAAGAGAAGGAATTTATAAATCAGACAGGAAAAAAAAAAGACCAATTAGAAGGAGAGAAAGATTTTGAAATTGAAGAAACAGGGAAATCACAAAGAAAAACAAGAAAGAATGAAATCTGCAATGAATTGACAGAAAGGCATGGTATATTAAGAAATGGGAGGGGAAGAAATAGAAAAGGCATAATTAGACAAGGAGAGGAGAATAAACAAGATAAATAATAATAATATGAGGAAATAATGTTCCCATCTTGTAGAGGCTTTTAATTAAGAACCACTGTTTTACCACATGAAGGTTAGAACTCACTCGTGGGGGAGGCATGGACAGGAGAAGCTGGTTACTGCCTGGACGTGATTCACACAGTAATTACAAGGTCTCACAATGCTGTTCCCAGGACTGATCATTAATCACCATTTCCGATGACGTTGACACCGTAATGAGAAAACCCATACCAATGCTTTTCAGGTCAATTTCCAGCCCTGTGATAAGGGGTGTGGAGAGAAATCGATGGCAGATTATTTTCCTGATTCTGAGACGACATTTCAAACAGCACAGTGTGAAAATATAAAGACGGTGCCCTTTGAAAGGTCAATAGTGATTTCCATTACAATCCCTGATTTATCATTCGGCCCAGAAGATTTATTCGAGGCTGGGATGCGACATGAGAGTTTGCTCTACACCAGGGAAAAGAAAAGCAGAAAAAAAACTTCGTAGTAAGTTTGCAGGGCCTGTCTCCCTCTTTACTATTTTTTCCCCCTTTGAGTTCAAAATGCAGGCACCTAAAAAGACCAAATCTTCAGACATTTACATCTGAGTTTTTCTCTCGGTTTTGTCTAAGGGGTAAATTCTCTTTAACCTCTGCTGCCTCGAAGGTAGCCTGGGAGGTCTGGGGAAAATGCCTCTCAGAGTTTTTCCTTTTGGCAACTTGAAGAAGTATTTTTGAAGAATGTGAAGGGTCTTTTCCTCGCTTTTCTTCTGCCTCCCTGTGTATGGCTTTATGAGCCAGAGAATGCTGCTTCCAGAGGATTCCCCAGGATCTTGGGCCATCCAGGAAAGAACAACTTCAATGCAGGAAATCTTGAAAACTTAAAAAGGGCTACTCCGTGTGGCTCCTGCAGAGGAAGGCAAGATTCTTACCTTCACCGGAGCTCGGTGCTTGGGCGTGCTTCAGGCCAGATCAGGGAGCAAGCTGGCTGGGGAACTGCAGAACAAGAACACAAAAGAGAAGGCATTATTTTGTAGCATTTTCTCCTTAGCTATATTACCAGTCAGTTTTATTGTGGGTCCCAACACTATTGGAAAAAGGCTAAATTAATTTGGCTGCCTGGGCCTCTGGTTACTTTGTTGACCAGACAGTGATGCTATCTTCTGTAATCACTGACTCTGACCATGTGGACTTAACGCAGATGGCCAAATTCAGAATCATTACAAAGAGCATCTGAAAATAGGTGTATTCTGAGTCAGGGCAAGTTGAGGACAGAGTAAGGGAAACTCCACTCCATGTTCTTTTATTTTTTAGCCTCTGGGTTTCCTTACCTTGACTGTGGGAGGAGGGGCCGTGCCTCTGGTTAGAAAGCATGCGTCCAGAAGCTCTGCATTCAGGGTTCCAACCCTGCTGCTCTTGTACTTGGGGTTGAACTAGCCACAAGGAACCTGTGATCTCCTCTGCGCTCTCCGCCATCATATATTTTTTGAAGTGAAGCTCCCCCATGCCCAAGCAGAGACTGCCCCAGAAATTAGAGGTTGAGTTCATATGGTTCTGAGATCGAGTACAATGAGGTCATTTGCCAAGTTCTTCAATTTTACCTCGTTTATAAAGGCGCAATTTTGATTCTCTATCCACAAGTCCTTTGCTTTAATTTTCCACTGGTTCAGAAAGGGGAAGAAATTGCTGTTTATTGGACCT
>NW_003852402.1:21980701-21984146 GCF_000181295.1 Otolemur garnettii
GCCTTAGCCACTTGAGCCACAGGTGCCGAGCCTCCACCAGACTTTTTACACATTGCCATACATTCATTGGTTATTCAGAGTCCAGAGTGCTAACCATTACGCCATGGTCGTTCGTTTATTCTGCCTGTGCACATTTTACTCCAGGACGTTTGCTAGCGGCTGAGGATCCAGGGATGAGGAGACATTCTTGCCGCCCCAAGGTATGAGCTACGGAGCGGAGCAGGAGAGGCAGGGGTATAAATAACGACCACGTGGTGAGCTGCTCTGTGGCTGGATCATGGAAACACAGAGGAGGGAGCGATCAGCGGGAAAAATGTTGGGGCACTTCAGGCAGAGCGAAAATAAGCACCTGCAGAAGCGGTGAAGCCATGAAAAGCGCGGCTTGTTGTTCAGTGGAGCAAGAATGAGGCGTGTTAAGGAGAGAAGGACAAAGGTCCTGGAAACTAGAAGATTTCTGGCATTCCTCAGAAACACAGGCCCCATAACCTCATGTTTTGCTTTGAAACTGCCCCCAAGCTTAATTATCATTCCCATTTTAAAGGGAAGCAAACCAAACTTCAGAGGAGCGGTCACAGGGTCGGTAAGGAGCACAGCCAGGTCAGAATGACCAGGAACATAAGATGATTTTTACTGTGATTGATATCACAGTCTATGGAAAGACAAGGTTTAGTTTTGTTTTTGTTTTTTTTAAAGAAAGCGCACTTTCCTGTTCTGTGCAAAATTTCTGCTTAGTCCCCAGAGAAGCACATAAAACCCGTGGGTGTGGATATATCCATGCCTTCTAATAAAATTTTAATTTGGGGAGGAGAAGCAATCTGCTTAATTCTCAGCTAAAACATGATAGGCAAAGCTGAGAATGAAAGGAGTGAGATTTAAAAACAAGAAGTCAGTGTCTTAGTTCCTTTTCTGGGCCTATAATAGCGGAATATCACAGTCGAGGTAATTTATAAAGAAAGGAAATTTATTTAGCTGGCAGGCTGGGAAGTCTACGAGCCTCTTGCTGCGTCTTAACACAGTGCAGGGCAAGAGTGGACAGCTCAGGTCTCTCCTCTTCATATAAGGGCACCTGTCCCATGATGGGGGCCCCACCCTAAAGACTTCATAGTACTCCTAATTATCTCCCCAAAGCCTTACCTCCAAATGCCATCAGAATATATATCTGGAGGTTAAGTTTCCAACCCGCAAAATTTGGGAGACCCCTTCAAACCGCAGCAGTCCATTTAATTATTATTTCGTTTGGCCTGAGTGAAACCAATTTCTTGCTTAAGCTCTTGTTGGGTGGAGTAAAAAGATATTTTTCTACAATATCCAAAGCAGCCTTGAGTCAATCGGTCCTGGTGCATATTTAAGAGGATAATTGGAGAAAAGAAGGGATTTAAAAGTGACTTATGCACTATCTCCACTAATTATTTTTAATAAGGAGTGATATATGATGCACAGTGCTTTAAAAAATTTTTTTTTACCGTCTTTGCATGTCCAAAGCAGACACAGTGCTGTGTGTGCGCTGAGGCATATCAAAGCCTGGCTGAATCTTTCTTAGCAGGTCTGGTGGTTTGATGTTAGTTCAAAGGAAACCTCCAATCCCAAAGACTTTTAAATTTTTTTCTGCAAAATAAATTAAATGCAAAAAGCCAATATAAGCCTCAGTATACTCCTGTAGATGAATGATAGAACCAACTTGTTTCTCTCCAAAGTGTTCTTTGGAAATACGTGTTTTCCTTGTGCCTAGAGTATATTTACATCATGTTCAAAATATGATTAAATCTTGGAAAGGTGGACCAAAAAGGGTATGGGGGCTTGCTGCGGAAGGTGGCTCAGCTCATCAGTCCTGTGCCTGACCCAGGGTCGGGAGGGTGAATGCACGGATAATGTGCCGTGATTTATTCTTCACATCAAAGTTTTCTGAAGCACGTGTGTAAGCATGTCACCCCCTCTCCCCTGAGCAGATGAAGAAAAACATCCTGCATTTGACCTTTAGGTCCTGCAGGGTCTGACCCTTTCCAGACCCATCTGGTACGATTCTTGTCTTTGTGTTTCTTTAGCTCTTTCCACTACAAAGTCTTTGGACAATTGTTTCCTTCCTGTGCAATTAACTTTCTGACCCTTTCCCCCCAGTGTAACCTATTGTCATTTCCATCTCAGCTGGCAGTGATCGGTGCTTTAAGCAGGTCTTACCTGAATCCCTCTGTACAGTTTGAACCTTTTATTGGGGACTCCCATACCTCTGGGGCTCCCTCTTTTTATGGTGTCATCACTGCTGCTATAGTTATACCTTTATTTGTGTGATTGGTTAATGAAAATCCACTTCTTCCCCACTAGACTATAATGTATATATATATATATTTTTGGTTAGCAGGCCCAGGCCAGGTTTGAACCTGCCACCTCTAGTGCACTGGGCGGGCCTGGTGCTCTAATCACTGAGCATGGCACCCAGCCTAGACTATAATCTTCATGAAAGATGAGACTGAACCTCCTTTTCCTCACTATTACATCTCCTGGGCCAACCACAGATGTATTGCAGGTTGTTAATAGCTATTTCTTGCTTACATGAATGAGTAAATGAATAACAAAGCCAATGGATTTCAGGAAAAATTGCATAGAAGCAGGGTGCAGAGTGGAGAGAACACTGCCCTGGTGTCAAGCATCTAGCACGCTACAGTCATGAAGTCAGAAACCCAATTATTGATTTTATTTTTATGTTTTTGGAGAGAGAGAGTCTCACTCTGTGCCCTGGGTAGAGTGCTGTGGTGTCACGGCTCACAAATTCTTGAGCTCAAGAGATCCTCATGTCTCAGCCTCCCGAGTGGCTGGTACTACAGGCACCTGCCCCAAGGCCTGGCTAGATTTTCAATTTTTAGTAGAGATGGGGGTCTTGCTCTTGCTCAGGCTGGTCTCAAACTCCTGAGCTCAGGCAATCCCAGAGTGCTGGGATTACAGGCAGGAGCCACCGCACCCGGCCCAATTATCGATTTTACTTCCTAAGGATTAAGCACAGTAAACATACAGTTCTGGGAAAAGACTAAGACACCAGCTTTGCTATTCATCTCTTCATTTGTGTAAGTAACACACCGAACTTGGCCCTGGGGGATACAATGGTGAATAAGAGAATATGGTCCTTGCATCAATATACTCCTTGCATACTCTAGGAGAGGAGGCAAACAAAAAAATAAGTAAAAAACACTTACTTTTTACTTACAGATGGTTACAACTAAAAATGGTGGTCAATGTTATGAAGGAAATGTAAATGGGGCTGAGATAGAGGATCTGAGGAGGGAAGCAGGAGGAGGGGAACTTAGAGCAGCTGGAAAAGATTTGTCTCTGAAGAGGAGACAAAGAAATAGTCATGCGGAGGGCTGTGTGCGCGTACTCACATGTGTAGGCTGAGAGGCGGGAGTCCTCTAAACTGAGTGAGCAGCATATGTAAGAGCTCAAGGTTCTTGTCTGA
>NW_003852402.1:21984851-21988732 GCF_000181295.1 Otolemur garnettii
GTGTAGGCTGAGAGGCGGGAGTCCTCTAAACTGAGTGAGCAGCATATGTAGAGCTCAAGGTTCTTGTCTGAGCAGTGATATTGCTGGGCTGTGTGTGCGTGTGTACTCACATGTGTAGGCTGAGAGGCGGGAGTCCTCTAAACCGAGTGAGCAGCATATGTAAGAGCTCAAGGTTCTTGTCTGAGCAGTGATATTGCTGGGCTGAAGGTGCAAACTTCCTCACACGGCTGGCTGACCTTGGGGTGACATTGTAAAGCCAGTGGTTGCTGTTAACATCCCCTGTTGGCTCTCTTGACTCACTGTCTTATCCAAACATCTCCTTCCTCTGCACTTTAGGACGCTTCTGCTTCCCATTCAATAAACTCATTTATTCAATGAATGTTTATTGACCACTTGGCAGGTCTCAGGGCAGTGAAGTGAGTATAGATATGTTCATAAATAAGACATGGCCTCTACCTTTGAAGAACTCAAGGGCTCCATCTGGACCTGCCCATCTCCAGGCTTCAGAAACTTTACATCCTTCCTGTCCTTATTAAAATGAATAATCCAGTGGCCCCCTCTTCAGAACTCAGCTGATCTATTAACCTGGTTCCTAAAAATATGCTAGGGATTTAATTGTGCTCTGTGCCCCTCTCTGGCTGTTGTCAAGTGAACACGGCATGTGGAAGGAAATGCAATTGCAAGCCCAGGAAAAGGCCTGGCAAGGAACCGTTATTTTGGTGAATTTGCCATAGTCCAAGATCTAGTTGTGAGTCATGTAGACTCAGAGACCCGATTAACTGAGAGCACCCTGAGCACGTATTCATCTTTCTGGGATGGACACACATGAACCAAGTCCATTGGGAACAATCAATGAAACTAGAAAGATGTCTTTTTACTCTCCTTCAAGAACTATAAATGTCAAGGGAACTGGCCACTTGACTCTAAGCATGTCTTGACTCAGCACATTCTTCCCTAAAGGCATGCTTCCTGGGGCAGCAAATAAGGGTTTGCCTGATAAACCTGGCATCATGAGTACTAGGACTGTGCTTAGGGACATGGCTTCTGCTTTGTGCTTTTCAGAGAAGCACCCAATCTAGGCTCCCTGGGCATTGCCCACATGTGCTTTAGTGGTTTCCTTTTCCATACTGCTGTAGTCAACCAGTCCCACTTCTGACTAATAGTTTTTTAAATTTGTCAGCAAAGGGATGCAAATATATGTTCTCCTTCCCATCACTCCCCTTCCTGTGTGCATGGCAGACATTACTAATTGATCACAGCTTTCTTTTCCTGCTGGATTGAGAAAAGGTCTCAACAACCCTTGTCTACACAGCACTCTAGGGAAACACGCATTTGGCTGGACTTGGCACGTATTAATAGAATGCATAGGATTTCTCTTTCCGGGTCATAACTGCATTTGCTTGGAGTCCATCACCTACTATGGTTTGCTACTAATGCCCTGTTTCATTCTCAGTGGGCATTAATTCCCAGTGCCCTGTTTCATTCCCAATTACTGGTGAGGAGTGTGGCCTCATGAGATTACACTTCACTGACCATGTACCAGACATATTTACCACTTTGCTAGGACCTTCAATGTCTCTATTCATTCATTTCCTGAGTAGCTTCTGGGAGCTATTCAGTACCAGTTTCTGGGTCTTACAGGTGAATCCTGCCTTCATGAGGCTTGGAGCTGAATTGCTTAAACCTCAGGATGGTTCTCAAGACAGAGACTTGATGCAGATCCACTGTAGAGTCCATGTTGGGTTCAGTGCTCCCCTAGAGGCAGGCACCTGTTTTCCTGCAGGTTATAGCTTGTCCTTTCCTTTGGGACCCTGCTACCCAAACCAATTCCAGCTCAATTCCTTTATAAATATTATTTTCTCCTTTGACTTGTGTCCCCAAGGGAGATGGGAGACCATACTTATTTATGAAATCATGCAACAGTGTCTGGGTTTGGTTCCTGGGGTACAAGGCCTTTTAACAAAAGGATGATGATGCGTCCTCTTGACTTCCAAAGGAAATATTCTCCCAGGGTCCCAAGGAATATCTGCTGTAATATAATAGGGGAGGGAGCAATGATTTCACTCCAGAATTTAAAAAGTGATAGGACAAACAGAGAGAAGTCCATTAGGAGGAAGCAAAGAACTCAAGAGAAGGAGGGGAGACTGTTGGAAAGGGAGGACTAGCTGAGTGGTTAAAAAATAGCAGGGTGAGCCAGCAGTGTTGCCAGCCCCCTGCTCTCTGGTGGGGAGACACACGTGTCAAGGCTAACTGGGCCAGGGGAAGTTTCTACTCAGCCAGCTGCCTCTGTGCTTGGGTTGGAGTTCCCACTGCTTCCCACAGTGGCTCCTGCTTCCTGCTCTAATTCAGACTTCTCCTGTGCCCTGTGGTGTTCTCCTGGTGACAGGCATGGGGCTCAGGCACACTTGCCACTGGTCCAGTCTACCAGTTTCCCTCCCTTCACTTCTTCCTAGAAAATTTCTCCTCTAAACCATGGGCGTTTAGCAGTGGCCTACTCTCAAGGAAGGAAGCAAAAGAGAGACAGGAGAAAGGAGGTAGACGAAAAGCAGAAAGCAGTCTCCTGACAGAGTGGTGGGGGCATGGGGCAAGGAGTCAGATGTAGGTTCAAATTCTGACTTTGGTGTTGACCAGCTTGGAGTTGCTGGACAAGCTACATGGCCTCTCTGAGCCTCAGTGTTTTTCTCTATCAAATGGAGATATCGATCGTGCTGAGCATGAGGAGTTGTAAATGAGTGGGGGGCACAGAGCCCAAAAAACAGTAAAAAAGACTCGAAAACAGTGCCTGTGACGATCGTGGTGTCCCCACACTGGGGCTTTGCTGTTGACAATGGTGATGCTGCCAACCCCCTCTAGGGCTGCAGTTTTGTTATCTGTGAGTGACTTGAGCGAGATCCCTCACGGCACTGCCATTCTGAGAATCTGCTTTCATGATGAAGGAGAAAGGGAAATAAAGGCTCCATATGAAGGATACGCACAACTAAAATTTGCATAATTCATTCAAATGAATGAAAAAGTTTGCAAATCACTTTTAAATACCCTTTCTGGCTAGGGGCAATTATCCCAATTTACAGATAAGGAAACTGAGGGTCACAAGAGTCCATGGTCAGGAGGTTAGAAAATGGTAGAATCAAGACACATCTCCAACACAACCCCAGACCACATGTAAGGCCCCTGAACTGGCGTTCACATTTGCACCCCTGTCTCTGCTCATTCCCTTTCCTCTGCCTGGAATATTCTCCTACATCAAATTGTCTTCTCCCAGATTCTACTCCCGTCCCTTTCCAATCCTTCGATCCTTTCTATCTTTCATAGCATTTATTTCCACACGACTTTCTCCCCCCTTGCACTGGGAAGACCTTCAAGACAGAGTCCAGTTTTTATTTATTTATTTATTTATTGTTTGAGACCGAGTGTCACTCAGTCACCCTAGGTAGAGTGCTGTGGCATCATAGCTCACAGTAACCTCAAACCCCTAGGCTCAAGAGTTCCTCTTGCCTCAGCTTCCTGAGGAGTTGAGACTACAGGTGCCTGCCACATTCCTGGCTAGATTTTCTATTTTTAGCAGAGACAGAGGGTCTCTCTTTTGCTGAGGCTGGTCTTGAACTCCTGAGCTCAAGTGACCAACCTTCCTTAGCCTCCTAGAGTACTAGGATTACAGGAATGAGCTACCTTGCCTGGCCTTTATTTGTATTCCTAATTCTTGCCCCATCATCTGACACACAGTAGGTTCTCCATACATTTTCAGCTAGTGAATCAGTATAAATGATGCACCTTGTCCATCAGCCTGGCTGGGCAAAGAGATGTATTTGAGGTGGTATAAAAATTGGGGGCAATTAATCTGGTTTGAAATGGCCTACATAAATCACCATTTTTTTTTTTTT
>NW_003852402.1:21988765-21999869 GCF_000181295.1 Otolemur garnettii
AAAAAAAAACTCATGAAAAATGACAATCCACCCTCTTAGAAATTTTGATGTGCCACCGTTTTCAAGGTGGCGTTCAGGACGGAGATGACATTTGAAGGGCTCCAATAGATGACTGCTCTTCCAACCCAGGGACACTACACAGCGAGACCAACCCAAAGGGACGTGTTGCGAGTGATGAGTCTCATGGAGACCTTACCTCCTCAGGTCTGTTTTTCTCTCTTTCTCATCTTGGGCTTATGGATCATTTATTTTCTCTCCCAAAGGTTCCACCTGATGGTTGCTTTAGACTATTTTGATAAGATTTGAAATGTCACCGCTCTGGGTAGGAGGAGGTGATTCAAGGTTAATGAGAACCCAGACCACGCCGAGTGTAAATCCAGCCGTTGGATTGACAGAGATGGGCGACAGAGGCTGGCAACTCCTACGCAGGAATGGTGGATGCAGTTGACCTTCTTCACTTGATTCAGCAAACGAGCTGACTCATTCTGAGACAGAGCTCTGCTGGGAGTCGAGTTTCAGGAACATCAGCTGGGGGTTAAGTGGTGATGATCAGAGCTAAAGAATCCAGGAGCGGGACCTCGAGGGCTCTCTTGGGATATATAGGTGTACAGGGTCTATATGTGGGGTAGCCATTTAAAGTTGCACACGAACTTTATGGCCACCCTGTGTATGCAAGTGTGTGTATTACATTTGTGTGTGTGTGTGTGTGTGTGTATTCATCCCTATCCCCTCTATGCTTAAGGCAGCAGAAAGATTTACAGAGGTAAACCCAACGATTCCCAGGAAACTGTGCAAAACTTAACACATGCATGTGTAACTATCTGTGTTTCACTATCTTCTCAAAAAAAGGTCCCAGTATGGTGGATGGTTTCTTCCTCCTTCCTCATTTACTGTTAAGGAGAAGGAATTTTCCTGCTCCTCTCTGGAGGCATAGAGCATGAGAGCAGGGTTCGAATCCTCCTTCACTCTCTCAGCAACGTGCCTTATTCCCCTGGAGTGGCTCTGCTGGGTGGGGCAGGACCTGGGTTGGCTCCTCTGAGTGCCCAGTGGGCTTCCCTCCAGTTTCCTGCCTCTGTCCTCTGTGTGGCTATATGGAGCTCTGTGCTCGGAAGGACCTCAAGCTTGGTTTAATGTTCTGCTGTGGCCATTTTGAAATTATTAAGTTTTGGACCAGGGGCCCAGCATTTTCATTTCGTGCAGGTCCTTGAAAATTATGTAGCCCATCCTGCCGAGAAGGCACATTCTCATTTGCTCTCCAATAAAGGGAACATTCTGCCCTCGCATGGGGAGGCCTGCAGTTCGGGGAGTAAATTTCAATTTAGGGGGGTGTTTTAGGAAGCCCACTTGGCCACAGAACTGAGTCTTAGTCTCTTGCTGGCTTCATTGACTTATTAGGGGTTTGGGAGTGAGCATTGGATGGTGGTACAAGTGTGGGCCCCTGCTGGGTACAAATCCAGGTTCTGCCACTTACTGGGTGGATGACTTTGGACAAGTGAGTCAACTTCATGTACCTCGGTTTCCCATCCTCTAAAGACTGGGTAACACTGTTAAATACTTTGACCTATCTAAGTGCTTCTGGTTCCTAGAACACAGTGTTACTAATAATTGCTTTATAATTCAATCACCATAAACCTATACCTTATTTCTCACTTGATTTGAAACTGAGAAAGGGTAGACAGGGAGTTACTTATTGGGTTCATTAAAACCCCAATAATCCCCATGTCCTAAAAAAGGTTAAGAACCACTAGTAGGTCTTAAAAGGATCTGTCCCTGCCCTCTTGAGGAGCTTGAAAATTTCTAACCCCCAAACTGACACTGTAAGGTAATATGGGATAAGAACTTTATAAAAGTTAAAAACTAAATCCTTTAGGATCAGCTGGTGACAGATGAATCCCTCTCATTTTAAAGAAGACTTTTATCATCGTCTTTGCAACCTCCTCCAAGGGCACACGATGGGTACTCTCCTTCCCTGGACAATAGCTGCGTCTGAGAGGATGATATATTTATAAGAGATGTGGTTTTCAACCCAATAAATCAGGCCCAGTGCAGTGTTTGGGCAGAGCCGTGAGCCTGTGACTGGCTTAATAATTGTCTTGAATCATTTTGATTGTACTCTGAACTGCAAAGTGGGAGAGAATTATTCGTTCACTTCATTCCTGACCTGGGGAAGTGTCCAGGATGGCTGGCGAGGCAACCCAAACACAGTGATCTGGCGGGGTATGAAAGGGGTGTGGGGAGGGAGGAGGACTTTGCCTGCCTAAGGGGCCAGTGGAGGATTCACAGAGAAGTTACCCATGAACTCTCTTAAAGTAAAAATAGATTTTTCATATTAGATGTGGGTGTGAGAGAGAGAGAGATCAGAAAAGTAAGATAAATGTAATGATATTAATGCGTGGAGATAGCCTGCTCTCGTGGTGGTGATCGTTTCCATTTTGAGCTCATTGGCACTCGTAAATGAAAATCTTCATTTAAATATTCTTCCTGACAAAGACTCCTTTGCTCTTCCTTTCTCCCCAGAATGCCTTTATATTTCTTTAAAACCATATCCTCACTTATGAGTCATACCTTATTTAGCCCAATTTCTCTCTGGGGGGTTGTCTCTGATAAAAAGTTTTCTAGATGGCCACTAAGAGATGGAGTTCTGAGAAACTTGGAATGGTTTGAAGGCTGCTGAGTGTGGATGCCATGGTGGAGGTGGGGGGTGGGAAGGATGGATGACTGGAGAGGGGGAGGCCTGGTGGGAGCTGGAGATGACCTCCCCTCCCCCATAGCTGGAGCCCTCAGTGGAGGTTGTGAGCAGCTTCCAGCATGAGTGTTTGTTCCTACTGGCAGACTTTGTGAAAAGACTAAGGCAAAACACCGCAGAATAAGTCCCAGATTCATCTCTGCAGAAACCCTGTGTCTATGAGTGAGATTTGTGAGGGTCCTACAGACCCCCACCTGCAGGAAGTTTGCTAGGTGTGAAGCTGGTGCGATCTAGAGAGGAGCCCTGCGTGGCCTGAGTCTCTGCACTGCCTCATACTTTGCAAGTGTCTGAGGGCACCGACTGGCCTCTCACTTCCGGCTCTCAGTTTCCACATCTGCAGAAGGGCGCTCCTGTCTCCTATCAATCCGGAACTAGGTATCTGTGATCTGTCAAGTCCTTTGGGTATTGTTATTCCACAGCAACATGTATGTAGCATGTTTTGAAGCTACATCAAATCAGAGAGAAACTAGACCAAATCAAACAAAAACAAAGGAAAAGGAAAATCAGAAAAATCATTTGACTTATTTCTGAAGTCAAATAAGAACTTGGAGGGCTCGTAACTGTCTTTATGTGTAGGGCCTGAAAACCTCAGGATAACGGCAGAAACTCGGTTTAGGAGGCCACAGGCCTGTGTCAAAACAGACCTCAGGAAGGGGTTCTGTTGAACTTGTTATCAGCATTACAGTGAGGACGTGCCCGCCTCCCCCTCCTGCCCTCCCTCTTTATCCCTTCTATTTTGTCATGGGCCATGGTGCTCAGAACATGTGAAAGTCCATGACTCAAGGAGTGAGGCCTTCAAACCTGCCGCTGCTACTCAAGGCAGAACCTGCTAGAATGGGAGTCTGGGGTCCCAGGGTCGTGGGACACTGAGGAAGGGATTTCCAAGACTGATAGTAGGAGTTAGAAAACAATTTCTTTCATTAGGTTTGTTTTGTGAAGGTTTGAGTTCATATTTTGTTTGCATAAGTTAATTTCTTTCTCTATTTCCTGCATATTTATTTGAAAGTGTCAGAAACAGAGTATGTGCTATAGACCTGGGAGACCACATCTGATCATCACTTAGCCTGACTTTCTGAGATCTGGGACAAACCTCTCTCCCTGGTGCCAAGTGCAGGGAGGTTGCTTCTCTTTGGCCTAAAACACAGTATACAGAGCTTCCGTGGGTCCAGGCACAGTTCTATAAATCCTAGTCAATGCCCCAATGTACCCCTGTTCATTTTATGCTCATTTAATTCACTTCATTTTACTCCAGACTTAATTAAATTTGATACAATTTAACTCGGTTCAAAAAATTTCTGAACATCTGCCAGGTACTGAGGTCCAAAGTTGTCTGACCGCAGTCTTCCTAGCGATCGCTGGCCTTGACGTTTCCCTCATGGCCACGAGGTGGCAGTGTGCCACATGAAATGCCCGCTTTGTGGGCCGGTGCGGGCCTCCTCCCCCGGGCCCAAGGCTCGCGGACTGTTGCTTCTTTCTTGGGTTTGTTTAATGCACACTTCCAAATTGAACCGACAGCTGGTGTTAGAGCCGTGCGCGTGCTGTATATGTGCTTAATTATACTGTAGGATTACATTCAAAAGGGTGAGAATGTGGTTACATGTGTATGTTTCCGAAGCCTGCTCGAGTTAGCAGCTTTTGCCTGGGGCTCTGTCGGGGCGGAAGGAGCCGAGGGAATACCCCAGGCCGGCGGCAGGTGGCATCAAAGGGACATTGTGCAAATCTGGCTTCCTGGGACACTGGCAGCCACAGCCTGGAGCTGCCCTTCCCTACCCCTGTAATGTCTGAGGGTTTTTTGGGAGCTGTCGGTCAGACTTTTATTATTATTATTTTTTCCAATACCACAGGCATAAAACAGTATCTAAATGTGATTTCAATTTGCATTTCCATTGACTTGTGAGGCTAAACATCTTTTCCTAAGTTTATTGGCCATTCCTTGTGAAGTAAATAATAGTCTTCATTTTCTTTATTTGCTCAGATTTCAGTGTACCCATTGTTAATTTTTCTTTTTTGAGACAGAGTCTCACTCTGGCACCCTGAGCAGAGTGCTGCATTGTCATAGTTCACAGCAACCTCAGGTTCTTGGGGTCAAGTGATCATTTTGCCTCAGCGTGTCTATTTTTTTTTTTTTTTTTTTAGTAGAGACAGGGTCTTGCTATTGCTCAGGCTGGGCTCCAACTCCTGAGCTCAAGCAACCCACCAGCCTTGGCCCCTGAGTACTTGGATTACAGCCTGGCAATTTTCTTTTTAAACAAGTTCTGACAGTAACAAAACCCGTCCATATTTTCCATACTAGCCAAGATGTTGCATTTTGGCCTCCAGTAACAGAGTATCCTACTAACAATAGCTTGAATCACAAAGAAATGTAAGTGTCTCATGCAACAAGCATCATGACATTGGGTGGTTCTGGGGTAGGGCGAGAGGAGTTTTAGATCTGGCTGCCCTGTCTTTCTGCTCTGCCATCCTCAGCGTGTTGGCCAGACCTCTTCTGGTGGTCTCAAGACCACTGCTGCGGTTCCAGGGAGTGCGTCCTTTATACTGCACAAGCAGGAAGCAAGAAGGACGGTGGCAGGAACCCAAACTGGGCCTTCACCTGCTGCTGTCCTTTTTACCCAGGATTAACTTCTGAAGCTCTGCTCTGTATCTCACGGGCCATCCCATTTCATCCCCGAGAGCTGGGACGATTGTAGCCCCAACAAAATCCAGGGGCAGGGATGAAGGGACGAAGCCAACAGTTGTCCTTCCGCCAAATCGGAGAGATCAGGTGTCTCCCAGCTCCCCCTGGTTTCCTCTGGAACGCCCTGCTTTTCAGTTCTCTGCCCAGCGGCCACTCTCACGGCTCGCTTCACAACTCGACTTTCCTCTGCTACCCTTCCCAGTTGGGTCACCTTTCTGAATCTCACGTTTTCCTCTTTCTTGTTTTTGTTCTCTCTCCTTTTGCAAAAGCCCAATCCGTCAGTAACTTCCTAAGAGATAATGCATAGGAAATGAAGGCTTGCTTGTGTGCAAATGTCAATACCCTGTCCTCACCTTGGGTTCATCATTTGGTTGGTATAGAGTGTGAGGCTTCAAATAATCCTCCGTCTGAATTATGGAAGCATTGTTCCCTTATTTTTTATTTCCAATGTCTAGAAGGCTGAAGTCATCCTGTGTCATGATTCTTTGATTAAAAATTCAACTCTGTGCTCAAAAGCTCTCCAGATCTCCCCCGTAGCCCTGGCCTTTGGGAACTGCACTTAGGGCACTCTGTCAGGTGGAGCCTTCTGCCCACAGTCCCCCAGAGATGTGCTTGTTTTACGCCTCTGGTCGCTCTCTTGCCTTGATTTCCTCTGTGCCACATTTTTGTTGCTTGCAAGGAAGACTTCCTGGATTCACCCCTTATCATCCTCACATTTTTGGGTTCACTTTTCTTCTCTTTATCTCTTCGTTTTACTTCCTGCAAGGTTTTTTGGCCTGATCGTCCAAACTCTCTTTCTCTCTCTTTTTTATTTCCTTTATGGTATATTTTTATCATCTAAGAACTTGTTCTTTGTTCTTTAATAGAGTCCCTTTCATAGCCTCATATTTTATGTATCACATATTGCTCTGAGGACTTTTTTGGGGGGGGGGAGATTTTCTTCTGTTTCTCAGATTTTCTGCTGTCTCTGGGCTCCTTTGTTTTTGTTTTGTTTTTGGGTCGCTTTCCTGTCCCCTAGGATAGTTCCTCATTGGTTGTTCACAGTAATGAAGCAGGCGCTGAAAGTTCAGTTGGCGGTGCAGTGAGCTGGGCTTTTTCCCCTACATAATTAAGGGGTGCATGCGAGTGTTACATACATAGAATAGTCAGGGCATCTGGGGTATCCATCATCTTTAGTGTTTATCATCTTTATGTATTGGTTTCATTTCATGCCCTCTTAATTAGTGACTTTGAAATATACATAACGTTGTTCCTGAGTATAGTTACCGTACTGTGCTCTCCAACCTTACAACTTATTTTGAGATTGTTGGTAGGAAGATCTTTTGCGGGATGATTGGGGTGTAGGCTTGCCCTCTGTGGGATACTCCAAAATCTCAAGATAAATCTGCTTTCGTTCTAAGACCCTTTCCAATTTGGTCTCTATAAGGCCCTCATGGTGGGTCTCCGTAGCATAAAGATTTTTACAATAGTAACTTATTCCTCTAGATAGCAAACTTCCTCACGCCTCAGTTTCCTTATCTATGAGCAGATGGAAGTGGGCTAGGTGACCTCACAGGACTCTTTCCACTCTCTGGTTTCATCATATGACTCAGAACAGAGATTAGTTAAGAGATGGAGGCATATTAGAAGGAATCAACGATGCTAAAATAGAAAAATCCTTTGACGCTGTCAGGAGATAGGCGTCTAGAAATCTAATAAAAAATTTGACTCATTGGAGACCTTACTCAATGGGAGATAATTAGAAATAAACTTGGGAGGGAGGACTCAAGGAGGGCTAATATTTGATGGCTATGCCTTAATTAATTTTGCCCTATGCCCTTGGGAAGCTGCAGTCTCTGTGTTTTGTAGGCTACCTCACGGGGCTGCATTGCACACCTGAGCTGGACATTGCTGATTGACTGAGGCATTATAGATCCAGAGAGAAGGAAGGAGTATTAGATTTTAATTTATAATAACCCATCCAAGACCCAGGGTCTTAGACTGACAGATCCCTACACAAAGGTCAACATCTTGGAGGATTTCTAAAATTTGATTCTTGTTTACTCCTAAAATGAAGCTGTGTTCTTCCCTCCAGGGCTGCCGGTGTGAGGTTAAGGGGTCGTCCAAAGGTGGCAGGAAAAACATCGCTTGGAGATTTCACATTTCTGCATAGGAATTTACTAGGCTCCAATGTGTGTGTATTAAAATTAAAACTAAGTCTCAGTTTAAACTCTGTTTGCTTACTTAGACTGTAAATTCCTGTGAAATTGGTGCCTACTTTTTAATGACGTAGACAATGGGAGCAGTTGTTGTTGATTAAATGTTTGAGTAAATGAATATATTGAGATCCAAACGTGTCTTGGAAAACCGCCTCCTTGTCATCTGCCTCTAATTCACGGTGAAAATCTATAGGTCACTATTCAAGTTCAGCGTGTTCTAAGCAGGCTGAGGATCAGAATGGGGGCTGTTTAAAAAGATAACAGCCCATTCAGCTCCATTTGACAAAATTCCGATGTCACAAAATACCTTGAGGAATCACGTCTTGGCCAATACTCCTGGTTTGTCTTGAAGTCACTTCAATATCGCATTGCCTGAGCAGAAATATAGCTCACCTGTCATAATGGTATTTACACAGCGTGCAGGAGAAAGTGATGACGGGGGAGACATTTAGGGGAGATTTCCTGGATTTACGATATTGATTTTTGTTCTTTGTATGAAGAAGAAATTAACGTCCCTCCTCCTGGAAATATGTTCTCTGTAATGAGCCTAGTTAACTTCATGAAATACAGCTTACCAAGTTAATGTTTGCCAAGAAAGGGAGACGGAGTTGGATTCAGAGGGGGGCTGGTCTCGCTGAGGGAAAAGAAAGGGCTCTTCTGCCTCGCAGGTGAGGACAAAGAAAGCTTAGGCTGCCTGTGATTTTGGCAAAGCTGTTGAAAGAGTAGCCTTGGTTGGGGAAAATTATTATTATTATTATTAGTTATTAAATCATAGCTGTGTACATTAATGCAATCACAGGGTACCGTGTGGTGTTTTCGTATACAATTTGAAATACTCTCATCAAACTGGTTAATGTAGCCTTCATGTCATTTTCTTAGTTATTAAGACATTCATACTCTGCTTTTAGAAAGATTCACTTGTACCCTTGTAAGATAAACCATAGAGGTGACCCCACCAATCACCCTCCTTGGGGAAAATTATTTAAGAAAGCATCGGAGAGGAGGGAGCATTTGTATAGTGGCACAGATGAAGGAGCTGCTTTTTGTGTTTTCCTTCAGTAAAGCCATTTATTCATTTATCTGTTTAACAAACATTTGCCAGCGGCACGGTCTTCATCAGAACAGGTGTAAGGACTTGCCTTTAGGAGACCAGAAGAGCAAAAACCCAACCAGCCTGTTAATAGTTAAGCGCAGAGTCTTGAACTAGGGAAATTCACCAGGGAAATCTCCCCTGAGCCTTCTGAAATGGGAAACTTGGTTTGGAAAAGCCTAAGTCTATGTCTCACCTTTAGCTCTCTGGTGCCCAGAATGGCACGTGGCCTGCACCTTGCAATCAGTCCTTCGAAAAACATGCCTTTCAACATTTCCCCCCTTTTGGGGGATCTACAGTGACTTCCTAAGTCGCCTGCTAAACTAAAGACCAAGAACCTACGCCCGAGTTTTAAGCCTTGTCGTAATTCAACTTACCTTCTTTTCTGGCCACATGGGCATAGCACCCCGGGTGCATCTCTCCCCTCTGAGTTTGCTCCCAGCCAGCTGGTACCCTCTCCTAGAATCTTCAGGTTGTTAGACTGTTGGGGGATAGCTGCTATCCTGGGAGCACCCCCTAGCCTTAAATCTAGGAATGCTTTTGCCTGGGATTGGCCACCTTTTCCACAGCCCAGGAACTAAATGGTTAACGCATGGCAACCAGGGAGCATGGATCTCAGCGTCCTCTGCTCTGCTAGTGGATAGCCAGTGGAATAGTTTGTACACACTCTGCTCAGCCCTGGGAAACCCACTGTGCATGCGCTCTCCCTCCCACACCTGCTCTTTGCTTGTTTGGACAATTCGCATTTCCCAAGGTCTAATGTAGCAAAATTTATCCACGCATGTAATAACTATTTATTGAGGGCCTACTAAACGGCTGCAGCAGTACAAAACAGACATTGTCAGGCCCTCTTGGGCCTTAGAGTCTGGAGTTGGGAGCCAGACATCCATAGGACAGTCAAGTGAATCAGCATAGGTTGTATGGGGTGGGTCATGCAAGCAGTGCTCTGGGGGAGCAGTAGTGCATCTGTGGGAGCCTATACTTTGGCTCTGGGCCTGATCTGGGGTGAGGGATGGGGAGTCAGGGAAGCCTTCCAGCCCTTCATGCTGAGGTCTGAGGTGTGAGTAGGGATCAGCTAGGTATACAGCAGGAGGGGCAGTCACACAGCAGGAGCAGCATGTGCAAGGGCCCTGGGGCGAGGGAAGCATTGTGCATTGAGAAATTGACAGTAGCCAGCGTGGTTGTGCGCAAGTCCCATTTCTTCCATGGACTACTCTGGAACTCCTGAGGATTATCTTTATCTATTAATTAATTAATTTTTTGAGACAGAGTCTCACTCTATTGCACAGGCTATGGTGCCAGTGTCATAGGTCACAGTAACCTCGAACTTGTGGGTTTGAGCCTTCTTCTTGCCTCCTCCTCCCAAGTAGCTGGGACTAAAGGCATCTGCCACAGTGCCCAGCTAGTTTTTCTATTTATAGTAGAGATGGGGTCTTGCTGTTGCTCAGGCTGGTCTAGAACTCCAGAGCTCAGGCAATCCACCCTCCTCAGCCTCCCAGAGTGCCAGGATTACAGGTGTGAGCAACTGTGCCTGGCCAAGAACTGTATCTTTATGTTATCTTGTTCATGAATTAGTAAAGGGATTGATGTCTGGTGGGACACAGCTGTGACCTGAAGGACCTTATATCTGATAACTTTTTTGAGTTAGGGTCTTACTCTGCCACTCAAGCTGGAATGTAGTGGTGTTATCATACTTCCCGCAGCCTTGAACTCCTGGGCTCCAGCCATCTTCCTGGTAGCCAGGGCTACAGGCACATGCTGCCACTCCCAGCTAATTGCTTTTGGCTTTTTTGCTTCGTTTCTCAGGCTGGTCTCAAATTCCTGGCCTTAAAAACAATCTTCCTGCCTTACCTCCCCAAAGGGCAGGGATGATGGGCGTGTGCCATTGTGCCTGGCCTGGTAACTATTTGACATATGACTTTGCCTTATTCTTTAATTGCCTCATGTGTGGAGTCTTTTCCCCTCAAACTGTAAGCTCTCAGAGGGCAGGACTGGTCAAGTAGGAATGGTCTGTATGGCATTAGCCTAAGAATCATAAGAACGAGAGGATATAATCTGAACCAGAATTCAGCTGATGGATAGAAATTTGCAACATATTATAGAGTCCATCATGATTAAGCAAAGTCCTTTGAAACTTCCAGGGCAAATCATTTTGATATTTATTTATTTATTATTTTTTTTTGAGACAGAGCCTCAAGCTGTCACCCTGGGTAGAGTGCCGTGGCATCACAGCTTACAGCAACCTCCAACTCCTGGGCACAAGCAATTCTCCTGCCTCCACCTCCCAAGTAGGTGGGACTACAGGCACCCGCCACAACACCCTACTATTTTTTGGTTGCAGCCATCATTGTTGTTTGACGGGTTTGGGCTGGATTCGAACTTGCCAGCTCAGGTGT
>NW_003852402.1:21999889-22012148 GCF_000181295.1 Otolemur garnettii
AATTCTCCTGCCTCTGCCTCCCAAGTAGCTGGGACTACAGGTACCTGCCACAACGTCTGGCTATTTTTGGTTGCGGCCATCGTTGTTTTGGCAGGCCTGGGCTGGATTCAAACCTGCCAGCTCAGGTGTATGTGGCTGGTGCCTTAGCCGCTTGAGCCACTGGTGCTGAGCCCATTTTGATATTTAATAGAATAATAATAATAATAATATTACAGTTCAACTCTGTTCTCTCACTGCTATGATTTTTTTGTGTGTGTTTCTGACTTTACAATATAGGGGTCCATATTTACTGGGATTGAAGAAGGTATTTAGCCTGCCAGGTAAGCACCATCTGTCTGTCTATATTTCATTTTTTGACATTTGAGAAGCAGAGCAGATAGACCCAATCTCTGGCCACTTCCCATCTCAGCTTCCTGGGTCACTGCCTGAACTCTTGCATAGAGAGGTGACGCAAAAAGCCAGTGGTGTTATTATTACCTCTATCCCGTGGCTTATTGCCTCTATTAAAGAAAAATGGGTCTGAGATGGGATCCTTCAGCCAGGGATCTGAGGAGGCTAGTGTCAGGCCCAGGGGTCATTTTTTACTGCAGTGAGCTTGGTGCAGGGAGTTCTTAGAGGGAAAACTCGTTAGCCATGGAATGGAATCTATCTGGAGCCTGGCAGCTCCCTAACAACCCCGCCACTGACCTCACGTCGACTTGTAAGTCTGCTGATGTGAGCTGGCCATTGTGGCCTTCTTGTCTGTGTTGTAGGCGATGGCTTCAGGGAAGACAAGAGGGTGAGGTCCCCGGGAAAAAATGAGCCCAAAAGAGACGGTGCCAATTATTACACCTGTCAGTGTTCAGCAACAGATAAAATTAATTCAGAAACCCAAACAGTCTGCAGAAAACCGAACACAATTATCTAAGAAATTAAGTTATACCGTTGCCATGACCTTTAATCAATCATCCAACCGTTAATGTTAATTTTGTGATCTAAAAATCATAGTTCTATTTGCATTTTAATGGCTGCTAAATGAGTGTCATCAGGAAGAAATAATGGCAGGGTGGCCTTTTGCTACAAATTCTTCCTTCCTAATGGTGATGCACAAAGCAAGGAAGCAGTGCTGGGGAAAGGTTTTGTTTCACCTTCCAGCAGATGTATGGCGCTGCCCTTCTCAAATGAAAAAACAAGCAATTCCCCACAAATACCACCACCTGTTGTTACAAATAAATCCAAGCTGTAAAATGGAACGAAAGCTTAATGGCAGAATCATTACGTGGCTTCCACCTCCTCCTGCCAGCCCTTCATAATAGGCTCTTAACAACTTGTTCCTCACTCATGTACCTTTTTAAGCCTTCGACCAGCCATCAGGCCCTGTCCCCAGCCAGGAGAAATGGCCTGTGGATTTGTGGCTAAAAATAAAAAGTTACCAACCTCGGGGAGAATGATCACATGTCCATTTGCACGGTTTAAGTGGCTCAAAACTGGCGATGTGCCACTCCAGACTTGGGGTTTCCTTTAAATCTTAATCCAGACACCCAGTGGTTTATTTTATAGCTAATGAACCCAACCTTCAGGTGGGAGCATAAAACCCTAATTAAATCGGGGCATCGTGAGGTTATGGGCAGGTTGTTGATAATTCAGCAGAATCTTGCTTCCGTGAGTAGGGATAGGAAAATTATAAAACATTAGAATTGGAATGTTGTATCTTTTAATTATCTGCTTATCCATCTCCAGACTCCTTTGGCCTATGGATTTCATCACGCCATCTATAAATATTGATTGGTGAGGAAGCCCAGGATATTATAGTTACTAAAAATATTGCGTTCCTTGCCTGAAACTCAGCTTCTTTGCTTAAATCTCCTGGGAAAGGTCGATGTGAATTATTTCTTCTGACGCAAGAGGTCTTGAAATTATAAATTGGGAGGAGGAAGAAAAGCTTTAAAAATAAAGAGCTTCAGAGATCTTTTGCATACAGGAAATTCAAACAAGGAAGGAAGGAGGAAATATTAGGGATGAATGCTAACTTATTTTTTTCCTTCAGAAGAAGGGTGGGGAATGGTTCTGAAAAGATTGCAAAACTCTATTTCATAAAAGATTTATTCGCAGTGACAGAGGGAGATTGCTGAGTGGGACCCTGATGAAGGCCTCCCTCCTTTCTTCCCCCTGCCTTAAAATTATGGGTTCTGTCCATAAAGTACTGATTAATTCATATTCATTCAATGGCATATCCTTTTTTTCCTCCCTCTAGCAAAGATTGTAAGCATTTTACTTCAACAAATAAAATAGTCTGGGTGGGATGCATACTAATTCATTTAGCACTGGAACTCGTACTAGAATTTATGCAGCTGATCACAGCAAAAGCAGGAAAGGATCTTTTCTTTGATTGTGGCAAGTCCTGCCTTCCTTTCAGCGTTCCCCTCCCCCAAGGTATTATTTATCTCTAGACTTCACAAAATTGAAGACTTATCTAAGACCCTTTAAAAACCGAGCGGCATCTTAGGCAGCCCCTCCCCAAGAGAGATATGTCTTTGCTTTTCTCAGAGACGAACAGTAGCAGTTGGAGTCTTTCTTGTTTAAAGAATCCAGATAAAGTAAGGGGTGTCTTATTCTAAATTTCCAGAGAAAATCGGCTGGATTTGAAACACTGGATCTCTTTTGGAGTATTAGGTGGTTCAGGAAGAGAAAAAAATGGCAAAATACCGAGAGGAAAGTGAAGAGATTTGGGCAGTGGATCAAGAACCAGAGTCAGCTGTTAGCTCAAGTATTTATCTACCTGGGAGAAACACGATGGTATCTCAAGGACTTCTCTGCTTCCTAAGGTGGTGCCTGAGAGTCAAGCATTTTTCAATTTTAATGAATCTTTAAAATTGTAAGAGTACTCCAGTCCCATTTACAATATTGGAAAATGTGGAAAATGACTAGAAAAAGAATGATTTTGCCAGCTAGCACTGGGCTAAGCACTGGTCTGGATTAGTCAGGAGTTTTTCACTAGAGGGGGTTGGAAAAACGCTGGACTGTGTCCTGCCTAAGAGCAGATGCTGTGTCTGCCTCGTTCCCATGGCACAGTGCTCGGCACGTGGTGGGCGCTTACTATGTATTTGTTAAGGCAATGAAGCTGTAAATGAACAGTGAACAACAGCGTACATCCCAATTTGATTTGGGATAACCAAATGTAATAGCATATCTAGGGGTGGTGTGTAGGGATGTGAGTTATGTCCAGGGGAAGAATGTGTGGGATTCCTAAACCTTTTAATCCAGGGTCTACTGGGGATCCAAGAACTAGAAGCTATTTTGGAAGGAGACTCTCATAGCTCTAAAGATGTTGAGTTCTAATCAAGCTCACAGTGAGCACTGGCAAAGCCAGGGGATGGTGTATGCTCAGGGAGCTGGTGACTGGCACTGAAGGACAGGAAATCCAGCCGTTGAGGATTGGGGCATAAGACTCTACTTTCATCTATTGGGAAGGTCAAGGCTTTATAGTTGGAAACTTGAACTGCAAGCCAGAGTACCAACCAGTGATGGAAATAGACTGAACCATGATTGACTCCATTTGGGGACACAATTAGCAATCAAAGTGACTCAGTTATCAGGTTGGAGAGGGGCGATTAAGAGAGGGGCAGATTATCCCAGGCTTCACCTAAGGAAACAATCACCTTGAATATAGGAGAATCAGGGTCATTTTTGCCAGAGTTAATTGATTCATTGCATCCTTCAAGCTTCCTCCTTTAATAATAACGATAGCTAATATTTATTGTGCATCTATTAATAATACAGGTCAGGAACAGCCCATAGCACTTGACTTGCATCTCATTTAGTCCTTGGAACAGTTCCAGGTGCTAAGCACTGTTACCATCATATCCATTTTACAAATAAGTGAAACAAAGGCTTGCAGGGGTTGTGTGAGAGACTACATGTCCAGGAAGTGGAGCCAGGGCTGAATGTCTAGATGTACCAAAAAGCTGGGCAAACTACTGAAATTCTGACATTTCCCTATTCAAGTGGATAAGGAGTCATTATAAGCCCCTTTTGGTGTCTACACATCCGGGAGATTCCCCCCAGGCCATCTCATGATCAACAGAAGAGTGATTAGTAGAGTAGAACGTCAATGGAGCCAGCATCTTTGCTGAACTAGGTGCACGTATTTTTCCTTCTTCTTTTTTTTTTTTTTTTTTTTTTTGAGATAGGGTTTCTGTTGTCCGGCCTAGAGTGCAGTGGCATCATCATAGCTCACTGCACTCTCAAACTTCTGGGCCCAAGTAATCCCCCCACTTCCGCCTCCCAAGTGGCTGGGACTATAGGTGTGTGCCACCACGCCTAGCTAATTTTTCTATTACTTGTAGAGATTGGGGCCTCACTATGTTGTGCAGGCTGGTCTCGAATTCCTGGGCTCAAGTGATCTTTCTGTCTCCATCTCCCAAAGTTCTGGGATCACAGGAGTGAACCACTGCACCTAGACACTTTTCCATTTTTTTTTAAATTGACAAATAATAATTGTACATATTCTTGGTGTACAACACGATACTTTGATCCATATACACATTGTGGAACAGCTAAATCAAGTTAATTAGCAAATGCATTATGTCACATACTTTTTTTTTGTGGTGAGAGCACTTAAAATCTACTGTCTTTGCAATTTTCAATGATGCAATGTGTGATTCTTAGGGATAGTCACAATGCCGGGCAATAGATCTTGAACTTAACTTGTCCTCTCCAGCTGAAATTGGGTATCCTTTGAGTGTCCCAATTCCTCCAAGCTGGGAGGTGTACGTACTTTGCCTCTTACCTTTGGGTGGAGGCAGTTTTCCTGGTGTGCATTCTACCTGGCAGGCTGGGGTAGCATAAACTTGAACTTCCTCTAAGAGACTGTGAGTGTCCCCCCAGGGATCAGAGGAAGAGTGTTCCCCAGCAGGAGCCACACGGAGGGCCTGGTTGTTTCTCAGCATCGGCAACATCAACCCAACCTCTTTTCTCAAATTTTTAGGCGTTGCCTTCTGTAAATGGGCCAATCCCATAAAACCCACTTATATTTCCTTCCATTGCTTTCTCTAGGGCAGATGGTAGAATACTGGGGGGCAGGTAATGACCTCCAAGAACGTCTCAGTATTTCAGGGCAGTTTAATGACAAGAACTGGGATCTGAAGGCAGCTGACGTGAGTTCAGCTCTCGGCTGCATCAATTATTATCTGTGCGACCTTGGCTTGGCTATGAAACTTCTTTCATTCTCTTTGTACAACGGGGTAATTATATCCACCCTCCGAGATTCCTACTGTCCCTTTAAGTCTTTTCACCAGAGAAAGACAGAATTAATATCACGATAGATACAGTCCACCACACAATTCGATTGTCTGGCCCTTGCGGGGATGGAGAAATTGGCAGAGCAGCCTATTAATAGTTCCCCAGATAGAATCCTCACCAAATGCTATGCTAGCCACTGCTCCAAAGCAGACGTGGGCTTTCTGTCTTATTTGTTGTGATAGGTTTGTTTATTGGAGCTCTTCTTTTAGAACTGTCTAGAACTTTTCCAATTTAAGTGATTCTGAAATGACATTTCCAAAGCCAGCCTAAGACTTTTCTGTGCTGTCCCTAGCTTCACCTCACATCCCCACGAAAGCACACCCAGGCTTCATTACATTTACCAAGATAGACTCAAATAAATCCTACTGTAGATAAACAGCCTGCAAAATTAACCATGGGTGAGCAGACTGCCTGGAAATGTACTCTCTAAAGGGCATGCTCTTTAAGGGGAGAAACCAACCAAGGAATGGATTTGGAGATAATTTGTGTCTTGCAGGTGTGGCCTGATAAGGCACAAAAAAGCTCACCTTTATGAGTGTAGAAATGCAGTATGCCCATCGTCGGGGCAGCCTACATAAGCAATGTCATTTATTAGAGCAAGATGAATTGTTCAAGGTATTTGTCATGGGGAGGAACTGATGGGGATAACAAATAATACGGTCAAATTTGTTAAGTACTTGTTATGTACATTATCTCTTTGGTCTTTAAAGTAATTATGTGTGATTGGTATGACTGTTCCTGTTTTACAAAGGGAGAATTAACACCCACGAGATTTACGGATTTATTTAGTTTCCATAGTGAGGAGTCGTGGTTCTCAACCCCAGGGAACATTTGGCAATGTCAGGAGACATTTTTAGCTGTCACAACCTGGCAGTGGGATGGGAAATACTAGTGGAATCTAGTGGGTAGAGGCCATGAATGCCCCGATAAAGAACTGTGAGACCCAAAATAACAGTGCTGAGGTTGAGAAACCGTGAGCTGGGGGGAATGGCCATGAACCAGTTTTCTTTTTCCTTTTGCTTTTTAAAAATTTTTTAAATTCCAGATGAATGGGAAGGTACAAACAAGTAGATTACAGTGTTTGCATTTGTTAGGTAGAGTCTCTGTTGTAGGTGTGTTCTTCACCCAAGAGGCGTGCCATACACCCCACATTGTGCTCATTAAGTGGGAGCACACCCATCCCCCTCCCACACTCGTTCTCCCTCCCCTCAACTTGAATTGAATTGAGTTTTTCTCTTACGTGGGTGTGTATTAGACGGTCTACTGGCTTCGTTTTAGGATTGAGCACATTGGATACTTGCTTTTCTTTTCTTTTCTTTCTTTCTTTTTTTTTTTTTTTTTTTTGAGAAAAGTCTCATTTTGTCACCCTGGGTAGAGTGCTGTGACCTCATCATAGCTCAGGGCAATCTCTGTCTCTGGGGCTCAAGTGCTCCTCCTGCCTCAGCCTCCTGAGTAGCTGGGACTACAGGCACCCACCACGATACCGGCTAGTTTTTCTATTTTTGGTAGAGACATGGTCTGGCTCTTGCTCAGGCTGGTCTTGAACTGATAAGCTCAAGCAATCCACCCATCTTGGCCTCCCAGAGTGCTAGGATTATAGGTGTGAGCCACCCTGTCTGGGCTGGATCCTTGCTTTTCCATTCTTGTGATGCTTTACTAAGAAGAATGTGTTTCAACTCCACCCAGGTAAACACAAAAGATGTAAAGTCTCCATCTTCTCTTATGGCTAAATAGTATTCTATGGTATACATATACCACAGTTTATTAATCCATTCCTAGGTTGATGGGCGTTTAGGTTGTTTCCACATCTTGTTGATTATAAATTGAGCTGGGATAAACAATCTAGTGCAATGAACCAGTTTTTTGATTCCTAGTTCAACGCTTGTTTCTAGACAAGTTTTACAAGGCAGTGTGTAGGACCACTGCTGTCGCTGATCTCTGTTTCTCTAAGCCAATGTGTGCTGGTGGTACATGCTTATTTCAGCTGGAATCATTTTGACGGGTTGTTGAGTCCATTCCTATGGGTCTCTGCAGACAAGTTGTTAGCTACTTTGACTATCACCTCTGGATGTCACCTCGTCACATTTGGCTATGGCTAACCTGCAGGTGGTAGAGGAAGAATCTCTTTGCAATGGAGCAAAGAGGATATGTTGAAAAGAAAAATCAACTGTTTTTTTTCTTTTTAAAAGACTCCCCTGCCTGCCCATCCAAACAGTAATAATGCCATATGTAGCACTTTATAACTTTCAAAACACTTTCATATTCCTTTAACAAATATTTATTGAGGAGAAAATAAGTACAAGGTTCTGTTCTAGTTCTGAGCATAAGTAGCAATGGAAACAGACTCTGAGCTCTTAGAGCTTCCATACAAGAGGCTGGGGCTATAGACAATGAAGAAGGAAGTATGTGATGTGTCAGAGGAAGATGAACCTCAGAGAACAGCAGAGCAGAGTCGGGGTGCTCAGGCGGGGGTGTAGTGCTGCTGCCATCTCACACAGTGAGCAGTAGAGGTCTAACAGGTAAGCTGGTAATTTTGCAGACATGAGGATGGGAGGGAGTGAATTATTTGGACATCAGGGGGTGGGACTCTGAAACTGGTGTGTGCTTGACCAGCAACAGGGCCAGTGTGGCTGAAGTGGGGTGGCCAAGGTGGGTAGTGGAAGGAGATGGGGTCACAGAAATAGCAGCAGATGGACTTTGCAAGCCACTGAAGGACTTTGAGTTTAGCTCTAATTGAGATGGGAGCCACTGAAGAGTTTTGGGCAGCAGAGTGACACAATCAGACATGGCTTTCAACGATCAGTCTGGCCGCTGTGCTGAGGACAAAGTGGAGGAGTGCGGAATTCTAGTCAGGAGGCCAGTCCAAGGCTGTTGCAATACTCCAGGAAAGAAACCAAAGTTGGCACCAGAAATGTGACATTGGGGGTGATGAAATCAATCCGATTCTGAATTTACTGTGTAGGTTGAGCCAATGGTGGGGGGAGGAGAGAAAGAGAGGGAAAAGAGATGGCTTTCAAGATTCTGGCCTGAGGAAATTTTCCATTTGAGACGAGGAGTCTGTAAAAGAAGCAGGTTTGAGTTCCCCTTGAATATTTCGGTGTAAGGTGCTTGCTTATGAGATGTGTAAGTGGAGAGGTCGAGTTACAGCACATCCTGTAGCATGTAACATTTCCAGTGTTATGTCACACTCCTCTTGGACCAAAAATCCAGTGTTTAGTTAACATGACCACTATTGCATGTCCTGGAACTGGAGAAAGATAACACTTTCTCTGATTCTAACATCAGTGTCCTCCTACTGGAGAGTTCTAGACAGAAGTCAGCCAACAGAAAGGGATCTCCAAAAGTGCCAGTTCCTGCAAACTGTCTTTAAACCAAGCTTCTTTATGACCTTCCCTGCATAGCAAGGGATGGCCACACTGGGCCACACGAGGCAGAGAGGGCATCGTAATAAGGTGGCTTCTTTCCTAAAGACTCCGGCAGAAATGCGATAAACAAGTTCCATATGCGACCCTTTGTGTTTTACAACCGTGTGTCATTGGGTGTTTCTTGAGTCCTTTGTAAACAGCACAAAGTTGAATTTTGAGTCTGGATCTCATCAAACAATGTACGTCATCTAAAGAGGAACACAGAACCCTATGCCATCAGCCGTGATGATGGAATGCCAGTTACTCTGTCTTCTTGTTTTGTGTTTCTTTGTGTACGCTGCCTTGATGGTTCCTGTATCTTTCTTTTACAATTTTTTGGCACTTATTTAAGTCTTCTTTGGTCTTCTTTCTCTAGCGAACATATTCTATTGTTTTTCATCTAGTAGTTGAAGGCAAATATTGAGTCTAAATTTCTCATCTCAAGAATAAAAGAGCATCTGTTGCCTCTTCCCTTGTGAGATGAGATAATTTAACCTCCTTAGCCTTCGGGGGCTGTGGAACTGGTTCAAGGTTTTGGCCCAAGAAATCACAGACTCAGAATATGTCAGACTCTTATTTTGCAAGAGAGGGAAACTGAGGTCCAGGGTAGGGGGAGATTTTCTCCCTTTGCAAAGCCCTGGCTTCTGAAGGGAGGAGTTGGAGAGCAAGCTGAGTTACAGGGCATTGAGTCTGCCCTTCACCTTCAGCTTGGACAACACCCAAACAACACTTAAAACTCCTGGACAGGAGGCTAGATTTAGAGGCTTTAAGAAAATGGCTTTCTCAATTCACTGTGGAAGTTTAAAAGATTTCCAGGAAATTCTTCCATCTCTATAATAAAAAAATTTTAGCCTACATTCTGTTAATCTTTATGTCCACAGTGGAAAGCTTTTTGCTTAATAATATCCCTTCAAATATTTGAAGACTATTCCTGAGTCTTCCCATAGATTCCTTTTCTCGAGAATAAATAATCTCAATTCCTTTAAACTTTTCTCATAAATTCTTCTTCCCATTCTGTTATTAATCTTTCTGATTTTTCATGAGCTTTCTTCAATCTTTCTATTTTGCTTCTAAAATAGAAGCTAGAAAGGACAAAGCACTACAGTACTGACTGCCTGGTTCACGCCCATCTGTGAGTTCCTGAATTAACAGAGGCCAGTGCTTATTCCACTTCTAGGCCAGGAGTTGGCAGATTTTTTTCTGAGAAGAGCCAGGTAGTAAATATTTTAGGCTCTCTCCAAATTTTAAAAATGGTTTATATTAAACATGTACAAATTGGCTTGGTGCCTATAGCACAGTGGTTATGGTACTGGCCACATGCAGCAAGGCTGGTGGGTTCAAACCCGGCCTGGGCCAGCTAAACGACAACTGCAACAAAAAAATAGCCGGGAGTTGTGGTGGGTACTGGTAGTCCCAGCTACTTGGGAGTCTAAGGCAAGAGAATCGCTTGAGCCCAAGAGTTTGAGGTTGCTGTGAGCTGTGATGCCACAGCACTCTACCGAGAGTGACATAGTGAGACTCTGTCTCAAAAAAAAAAAAAGTACAAATTATTCTTAGTTCAAAGTCTATGTAAAAATAGGCAGTATAGCATATGGGTGGTAGTTTGCTGAGCCTTGCCCTAGAGTGTTTTTTTTTTTTTAAATTTATTGTTGGGGATTTATTGAGGGTATAAGAAACCAGGTTATACTGACTACATTTGCTAGGTAAAGTCCCTCTTACAATTGTGTCTTGCCCCCAAAAGGTGTGGCACACACCAAGACCCCATAGATCAGTGTTTTTAAACTTTTTTTTATCTCATGGCACATTTGACCCTATAGTTAAACTTCCACAATGCACTTAAATTATGTTGATCAAAAACAAAAAAGAATAAAAAAAGAATATACTTACTGGGCTTTGAACTTCTTTCAAAAGTAATTTAATTATTGATCTTTAAACATTTTTGTGGCATACTTAAGATCCTCTCGTGGCATACAAGTTGAAAGTCACTGTCCTAGATCCTGGCACAATATATGGCACATGGCATTCAGTACATGGTATTCAGTAAAATTTGTTGAATAAATGGAATGCATACATCTACGAAGATCATTCCATAGTTCCTGTCTTTTGCATTCTTGTTTAACACTTCTATTACATTGCTCAATCAATGAGCCTGTCCACTAAGATCTCCAGAACTTCTTCTGTCATACACAACCAGGAACAGCACTTTCACATGCTGTTTGTATGCAGGTAGCTTTATTGTTCCTCCCTTAATCTAAGATGCAGTAGTGACTCTCTATTAACCTTCGTCTGCTGGTGGCTGTGGATCTCACTTTTAATTTAATGAGGCTGTGTTGAATTTTTGTGTTTCCAGCGTGTTCAGCATCTGCCCTTGTTAGAAGTCATCTGCGGACTTTACAAATAAGCCCAGGCAATCGACAAAACCAAAAAGCTAGACCCAGTTGAAGTTCTTCAATCAGCGCCCCCTGTCCTCAGCTGTCGTTTCAGTCTTATGGCTCCTACCTGTCCTGCAGGGGTTGGGGAACTCACTTCTACTTATTGTCCTAGAATAGACTAGAAGAAATCAGACAGACATGCAGGCTCGGGCTGGCACTAATGACAAAAGAGAAACCCCCTCCCTTCTTTCTCCTTTGTCTTTGGGCCTGTGGAAAACAGTTGTCACAGCCCGAGGGAGTGCAGAGTTCTGTATTAGTTAGAAGCATTTCCATTCTGAGTGGAATTCGGATGTAGCAATCTTGAGCAGCGCAAATCCAGAGCATCAGGGAGCTGGAGCTGCTTTACAGAATGCCTGGAGGCTGATCCCTGAGACGGAGCACATCATTCCTGCCACCCTCTCTGTCCCGCTCTGGTTTCACTTGAATTGATTCTTAGCTCTGCAGCTGCCTATTTGATTCAAGTCTCCTGTTTATCGGCAGTGACCTTGTGTGTAGGTGCCTGTTGTCTCTCTCCACTGGGGTCCAGTGAAACCACCTCTAAACTGCTAGTGGGTCAACAAAGAGTCACACCCCTTCAGTCCTCAGCATTCTGCTTTGGTACACAGAGGGGCTATTAGATTTAGCTGGATACAACGTCAAGCCTGGTGGGAAACCAGGCAGGGAGCATTTCTTTCCCTCCAAGATCCTGACTAGCTATTAGGTGGTTACAACGTTCAGTCCTTTGCCCTGAGTTCCCTAGGGTTGAAATACGTTGCTTCCCCTTCTCTCTCCTTCCTTCTCTGTTGCTGAAATTGCTGTGATCGCTACCATTTAAATTGTCCTGGAAAGCTGTATTGTATTATGACAACTCCTTAAACAGCTGGGGGAAGTTGCAAAATGGCCAACCCAGTGGTGGATCAATCTCTAACATCTCTTCCAAATGTGGAAGTAAAGAAAATGATGTCAATTTTAGGGCTCTTTTAGGGGGAAATGATCTATGAGGGATGGCAGATGGCTGGAGGTCATGGCTCAGGGGCTGCCTCTGGCGTGATGATTGAGAAGAACCCTGGAAGGCAGTGGGAAGTATGCTCCTGAGTTTCCAGAGAGTCCAAGTTTGGGAATTTATCAACATGTGCCTTGGATTTTCTTTTTTTTTTTTTTTTT
>NW_003852402.1:22022111-22048987 GCF_000181295.1 Otolemur garnettii
GGAGCTTCTGTAAAAAGCTGGCTGCAGTTCGCCATCTTGGCTCCGCCCCCTGCCTTGGATTTTCTGTAACGAGTCTCTTCACCCCTCTCCTAAAGTAAACCAGGGTATGCTGAAAGCTGGCTGGCCTTCCTTAGATACAGGAATCGATTCATTTTGAATTTTGGGGAAACATATCACATTTTTATTAGGCTTTAATAAATAGCCTCATTTGCTTGTGGGGGTCAAGCTTCTTCTTTACCTGGTTAAAAGAACAATGTTGGTGACATTGAATTTGCATATTTCCCATTATTTATGTTTGGAGAGCTTCTTTCAAGGTGTTTTAGACTCTGGGTATACATTCTCCCTTTCGGTTTGTATCTTACCCTCTGCATTGTCAGGATGGGTTCAGCCATGCTGGAGCAGCATAACCACTCCAAAAGCTCACTGTCTCAAGACAACAAAGGTTTATTTTGTTCTCATACATGCCCATCATGTTCCACGTGGGCTGTGCTCATGTTGTTCTCTTTCAGGGATTTCACCATCTAGAGGAGGGGCTGGCAAATTTTTTCTAGGAAGGGTCAGTGGGCACATACTTTAGGCTTTGCTAGTCAGTTGGTCTCTGTTGTAGCCTTTCAACTCTGCCATTATAGCATGAAAACACCCATGATGTGGAAAAAGAGGAGTGTGACTGTGTTCCAATAAAACTTTATTTATAAAAACTGACGGGGGGCCTGCAGGGGCTGTGGTTTGCCCACCCTGGGGTGAGGAGGGGGAGGAAAATGTGGCAAATCTTGTACTGGTTTCTTTAAGGCTTAACTTCTACTCACATTTTGCCATAGCAAGTTCCATGGTTAAAACTCACTTCATGAGGGTCCTAAAAGTGCAGTCTTCATGTGAGCCCAGAAGGAAAAGCAGAAATAACAGCACCAGCCATGACACATCCCTTCCCTATTCATTTTAGCAGCCATTAACAATAGTCCTTATGTCTTACAACTTAGTTGCTTTGATGGTAGCTAAACGCACATTTCTAGGAGTCATTCCAAATATTACCTATGTGACTTTTTTCTTAAAGACGCAAAGGTTCCATTTGTGTCCCTGCAACAATCCGATGCAGTTAAATTTACCCAATCATTCATTCTCAGGTGTTTCGATATCTGCTTACACCATATCCTGCCCTTGACTATTTTTTTTTCATAGTCATAGATATCTTGGGCTCTGTCACCTTTCACTAGGACAGGACTCGGCCTGGGTCTTCTAGACTTTTTGGGCATGGGAGACCCCTTTCTGTGTTCCCAGGGGAGATACTGAGCCAGCTGTCCCCAGCAAGGCTGTGGAGTCTTCTCTTGTTTTCCACCATCCATTTCACTATCTTTAACTTTGCACATTAGGAAGGAGAGGAGACTTCACTTCATCCAGGAGAGGGCACTGTGCACCTAGATTTCTCTGGCCCTTCTGGGAGAGGCACAAATTATGGAATTAATGAAACCCACATTCAAACCCTGAAACTGTAGCACCTATCATAAAACACCCTGGAAATGTACTCTATAAAAAGAGAAGAAATGCAATTTATTAGGAACTTGTACATCTCAGAAGGTACAAACTGCTTTGTTAAATCAACCAAACATTTTTAGTGGACGTTCCCTCTCTTACAAAATCAGGCTCTTCAAACCAAAGCCTGCCCCGGCGTTGGCTGCTGAGGCAATGTCCTTGGGACCTTGGGGACCAAGGCTGCAGGTTTGGTCCTGTTGAAAACAGAATCATGTGCTTCTTTCAGACATCTTTTCCTAAAGGAGAGTGAACAGCACTTCAGAGAAACATAATACAAGATGCAGGCAGAAAATATAATGAAATGCAACAGTTCCCTAAGTGCTAAAATGGGAGACGCTAGCGTTTCATGATGTGGAGAAATTACCAGGAGTGACTTGGTGGTTGTAAACTTTTTGTCCCTCCCTCTTGGCTTATTTGCAGGTAAGCATTCTGTCTCTGTGATGTGGTTTTTAGAGAACCATCTAACCCCCTATTTTTCACTGCAAATTTCTAGTTAGCTGCCATGCCTTCTCCTTGCCTTGTGAGTGTGACTATCAGGTTACTGACCACCCTGAACTCACTTTTCTGGCCTATTAAATAGGCATAATGACAGTGCCAGTCTCTGAGCGAGAGATTTTTATGATCTTGTATTTTTTTTTGTTGTTGTCTCTTCTCACAAGTTTGCAGACTGTTTTCACCTTCCCTGTGCATTTTTCATTTTCTTTCCTTTTTTTTTTATACATATCCCTGCCATATAAATTTCTTTGGAATAAATTTATTCTCAGAAAGATTAGTTATCAATCAAACATAAGATACTAAAGCTATTAAAGTCAACTCTCTGGTGGTACCTTTCTCCTGGGGCAGAAGACACACACTCTGTTACCAATTAATCTTTTTACGATCACACAGAGCACCCAATATATTCTCCAAGGCCTACAAAACCTTTCTTTTCATAGGATTTTTCCTGAAATGCTGTCTTTTGGAATTTTATCCCCTTTATCTGGTTAGGTTCCTGGATTAAGTCAGGTAAAAAAAAGATAACATCAGTCTGGCTATTTTCCATGTTCTAAGCACCATGCTAAGCACTCTGTGGACATTGTTTCATTTCATACTCGTCAGCATTGGATGAAGTATCTTCATTTTGCAGATGAGCAGACTATGGGCAAAATAAGTTAACAACTTGGTGCAAGTCACCCAGATAGAAAGTGGCAGGTGAGGCTGGGCCTGCTCACAGTCCGGTGACTTCAACCCTGCATTAGATTTTCCTAACATGCGTTTCCCTGAGAAATAAATGAAGACCAGACCATATACAAAAATAGAACCCTGACCTACAATCTGTAACAACTGGGATAGGAAATGATTCTATTATTTACAGCAACCAGCTTCCACCTCTTATTCAGTCTTGCAGGAAGTCAGACCACTATCTCTGAAAATCAGTCCCAACTATAACCCCTGTAACAACTGGCCCCAAACTGGCAAGACTTGATCGATCACTGACAGCTCTCCTAACGTTCATTCCCATTTGCAATTTAGGACTAACCTGAGAAAGCCAAATATGCACCCATACTCCTGACATAGGATGCCCAGCTTCTAGTAGCCTGCCCCAGCTCCCCCAGGCCAATGAGCCTCCAATTGGAACACCTGAAACCATCCCTTTTTTTTCTATATAAAGCTTTCTCATTCCTTTGTCTGCCTTTAAGTCTTTGCCAAATGCGAGCCATGGTGGCTGATTCCCTTGCTGCAACAGGCCACATATGAATGACGAGTCTTTGTTCTCACTGGGTTGGTCTTTATTTATTTTCACACTGTTATCGTATGATTTGTCTGGGCCACACTGGTTCTTTTTTCACGTCCCTCACCAATCAGCTTTCTAGGCTTACTTACCTAGGTTTGTGTTGGACTAGTCCGTGTGTGTGTTTGGGTTGACATTCCAGCTGCAGAGAATTCTCAGTCTCTCCGTCTAAAATTGCCCATGACACCGTGATTTCATCAACTGAATGGTTGTACGTCGGTAGCGTCAGCTGTTTCTGTTCCAATCTGCTGTTGCAGTGACTTTTTCATTGGTTTCTCTCAAATGTCCACTTGTATCCAATGTCCACTTTGGTTATTGGATAATGCTTCACCTCTACTGCTTGGGAGAGAATTTTTGGGAAAGAGAGAGACTTTAGTTCTGAGTCCTGCAGATTTCCCCAACTTCTTGAAAACCTTCTGCCTCACAGCTACTTCCTCTGTCCCTGGACCAAAGACTGTTCCTCTCATCATGCCAGAAGCTGCCCCATGGATAAAAACTGTCCAGCTGCTGCTCACTCTCGGAATTTCATTTCTGACTAGTGCATGAGTCTTCAAATATCATGAGGTGAAAAATGAGATTAAGGTAAGTCTGTGTAGGTAACATCTTAGCTGGAAGGTGTGGATTTAGGCTTTACATGCCTTATTTGTCACAGCACCTGCTCTGCACTCTGGGCTGTGCAGAAATGGTTCTCAAGTCCACTTCATGGACACTCACTGTGTGTCAGGAAATTTTCAGGGACTAAGGAAACAATGATGTGTGGGACTTTGGTCCCTGGGTAGAGAGACAGGCCGTACACATGCCAGGTAGACAGCAACACATGGTCTTCACATTCTGAGCGTGCAATGAACTGCTCCTCTGGTTGGCGCCCACAGTAGTTGATCTCAGGCAGTCCTGGTGGTCATCACAGTGTAGTGCAGTCGAAGGCACATTTCTGTTCACTCCCCTGAACTGTGATCCCTGGGGACAGAGACTGACACTCTGATTCCGAGCAGGTAGGTTAATAGTGTGAGCTACTTGGTCAAAGAGAAGAAAGTTCAAATCTCAGACTTTCTATATGTTAATTACGAGAATGAAGCCAAGTTAGCCTTCCTAAGGCCCTGTGCTGTCATCTGTAAAATGGGGACCATAATAATTACAGCAGCCCACCCTCCCTCGCGATGATTTCCACATCAGTGGCACTTGTGAAACACTTAATATCTTTTGCTGTAATTATAAATTCAATTGCCTTGAAATTCCAGTGATATAGAGGATGCATACCTCAGAGTTGACAGGAAGGAAGGATCGCTAAAGCACATCCTGAAAGTTGGGTGCTATCCTGGAGTGTAAGCCAAGAGGATCCATTCCAACATTCCATGGCACGGGAGCAAGTGATAACGTTCTGCGGTACTTCCAAACAGCACACGGTAAAATCAAACATCTAGTGAATGATGGGAAACGAGTGACTCGAATTCATCCCTTAAAATAAGGGTTGAAACATTTAAGAATTTCTGTTCCACACTGGAGATGTTGGCTTGCGACCTTCTGTAGACACATGGTAGAATCCTGATTTATTTACTGAGGTTTTGGAAGAAAGGTTTAGGTTGTGAGGAGAGTTGAATAGAAGAGGTTGATGGGTTCTAAGGAGGAGGAGGATTTAGTGAAATACATTTCACAGGGGAGAAAACTGGAGGGGCTGTAAGCTCACAAGCTCTCATTTTGCATATCAGTGCTGGAAATCCACTTTCCCCCAAATAAAGTGAATGCTTCCTCATCTTGAGAGCTGACTGACATAGCAAACGTAAATGCAATGCCTAAGGATCTGGAATACTGGAGATCGTCCAGTATTATTTTTCTTTTCCATCCTTCTAGTGATAGGAATAATAACATTTGAGATTTGTACCATATACAATACAGAACAGTTATCCCAAGGTAGGAAATGAATGTATCAAAAATAATTAACTTTATTTTACTCAGGAACAGTGAGACTGAGTCTGCTGATTATCCTCCAAAATCCATATTCCTTTCCTTCTATTGTCATAGAATCCTTCATTTTAGCTGGGCCACAGCTACTTGGAGTAACAACTACATTTTCCAGGCTCCCAGGGAGCGAGGTGTGGCCATGGGCAAGGAAGGGTGAGGGGAAGAAGAGTGTGCAACCTACCAGGTGTTTCCATAAGAGGGATTGTGTGCTCTCATCCTTTCTGTGTCTCCTCTGCTGCCTGGAGTGTTGATGTGATGCCTGGAGCTGCATGGAGCTGACATCTGCACCCCGAGGTGCAGGCCTTGTTGGAGGATGCTTGGATCCCTCATGACTATGGAGCCACCACATTAGTACTGGACGGAGAGTACCCTTCTAACCAGTCCACCGTTGAGTGGCTTTAGTCATTTTTTTGTTGTTGTTTTTGAGACAGAGTCTCACTTTGTTGCCCTTGTTAGAGTGCCCTGGCATCATGGCTCACAGCAACCTCAAACTCTTGAGCTTAGGCAATCCTCTTGCCTCAGCCTCCCAAGTAGCTGGGACTACAGGTGCTCACAACACCTGGCTATTTTTTGAGATGGGGATCTTGCTCTGGCTCAGGTTGGTCCCGAACTCCTGAAGTCAAGCAATCCACCTGCCTCAGCCTCCCAAGTGCTGGGATTATAGGTGTGAGTCACCATGCCAGGCCTGGGCTTTAGCCATTTATAGCAAAACCAGTCCTAATCATCTTTTCATCATGGATCCAGTCATTGAAAGACGTGGTTTTAAAAGGACCTGAACATTTAAAGAGACAGTTAAGGCCCAAAAGAAATGTGATTCCCTTATGAGAACTTATTTTAAAAAATTCCATCCCATGAAAGAAGGAAAACAACCAGGCCTATTGGGTTCCAATACAAAGGCTGGCAAAGCCCAAACTTTCATTTCACAGTATTCACCAATGAAGAAGACACAGTGTTGGCATGAACGAGTTTCTGTATTCTAAACTCCCCCATCAATCTGGCCATGGCCGTCTGAAATGGCTATGAATCCTGGCAAGAGGAATGATCGAATAACGGTACTTCTCTCTGGATTTGAATTTTGGGATGACTTGTAGGTGGTACAAAAAATGCTATCTCTGTATTTGATGTTTGTACAATATACACATTTCAAAAATGAGGACTGTACCCACGGCATAATCATCTCAGTTTGCATTCGCATCTTACTGCTGATAGTTTATTAATTATTAATAATTTTATTACATTCAAATGCAACTGGTGGAAAGCTGTTTTTCTCCCTAATCTCTGTTGTAATACCTTCCTTCAGGCGCCAGCTCACTCTCCAGGCAATGAGCCCATCTTAATTGCAGCTCTGGATATCAGGAGGTGTTTGTTAACCTGGAAGCTAAGGTCAGTTGGAATTATTTTGTTACATGGTCCTCCTCTCCTGTGTGTCTGTTAATAAGCACATCTATTGGAAGTTGTTAAAGCAACTGATGGGACTCGCTCTGTCCCTCTTTTCCCAAGGCTTCCCCAGTACTGGGCTGGAAGAATTTTGAATGGATCTCAAGAGATATAGCAGGTACAGCTGAACTTGCCCTTCAATTTAGTATGTTGTATTTTGAAAGTGTGTATTAATGATCTTCTTGTTCCTAATTATAGACATTTCAGTCTCTTGCATGTAGTAGACACTTAATAAATACCTGTTAACTTTTTACCTAGTGGTTGGATAGGCTGAGAATGGGTATCAGGGCAGAGTGGGCTTAGCTGGGGTCGTATCTTAAGCATAAGTTGATCCTAAAGTTTACAGTGAGTTTTTTGAACTTTGAACAGTTGACTTGTCATAAATGCTACCTGCAGATCACTCTCCAATTCAGTGAGGCAAGTGGTTGATAACAGCTTGACCAATAAATTCTTTTTTCTTTTTTCTTTTTTATTAAGTCATAGCTGTGTACATTAATACTATCATGGGGTACAGTGGGTTGTTTCTGTATACAATTTGGAATACTTTCATCCAACTGGTTAACATAGCCTTCATGTCATTTTCTTAGTTATTGTGTTAAGACATTTATATTCTACATTTAGTAAGATTCACATGTACCCTTATAGGACAAATCATAGGCATGATCCCACCAATAACCCTCCCTCTACCCATCCTCCCCCCTCTCCTCCCTTTCCCCTTTCCCTGTATTCTTGGGCTAAAATTGGGTTACAGTTTTTCTATGATAGCTATAAATTAGTTTCATAATAGGGTTGGGTACATTGGACATTTTTTCTTCCATTCTTGAGATACTTTGCTAAGAAGAATATGTTCCAGCTCCATCCATATAAACATGAAGGAGGTAAGTCTCCATCTTTCTTTATGGCTACATAGTATTCCATGGTGTACATATACTACAGTTTGTTGATCCATTCATGGGTCGATGGGCACTTGGGCTTCTTCCATGACCTAGCAATTATGAATTGGGTTGCAATGAAAATTCTGGTACAAATATCTTTATTGTAGCGTGATTTTTGGTCTTCTGGATATATACCTAGCTGAGGAATTATAGGATCAAATGGCAGGTCTATTTTTAGTTCTCTAAGTGTTCTCCAGATGACTTTCCAAAAGGACGTATTAATTTGCAATCCCACCAGCAGTGTAAAAGTGTTCCCTTTTCTCCACAACCATGACAGCATCCGTGATTTTGTGATATAGGCTAATCTTACTGGTGTTAGATGATATCTCAAAGTAGTTTTAATGTGCATTTCTCTGATGATTAAGGATGGTGAGCATTTTTTCATATATCTATAGGCCATGCGCCTGTCTTCTTTAGAGAAGTTTCTCTTCAAGCCCCTTGCCCACCCTGAGATGGGATCACTTATTCTCTTCTTGCTCATATGCTTGAGTTCTCTGTGGATTCTGGTTATTAAACCTTTGTGGGAGATATAACCAGCAAATATTTTCTCCCATTCTGAGGGCTGTCTGCTTGCTTTACTTGACCAGTAAATTCTAATGATTTTTAAAAAAAAGTTAAAGGAAGAGGATTGAATTAATCATGCTTCAGAGTTTGTGGCAAATTAGCATCACTATTCTATACAAAGCTTCTCTTGTCTTTCTCAAATTCTTTTTTATCCATTCCTGTTCCCTGTCAATGATATAATATGTTTAGTACATATTTTTTCTTTGTATATATGTGTGTTTAAAAATATATAATAATAATAAAGACTTGTATCAAACTTCTACTGTGCCAGGCTCTGTTGTAAGCTCTTTTAGGCATAATCATTCATTTAATTCTCATCACATTCTTATGAATTGTCGTTATTATTCCCATTTAATAGACTGAAAAAAAACCTGAGGCGCAGAAAGGTTAAGTAACTTGCCCAAGGTCACTCAGCTACTAAGCAATGAAGCTAGGGCTTGAACCTCAGCAGTTGAGCCCTCCAGTCTATGCTCTTAATCACCTGTCCCACCACGGAAGTGTACACTATGCTTTGTGTGTACCTGTGTTCATTTCTGTACATGGTATTGGTTAACTAGCACTGTGGTACATCTGGCTTTGTTTCTTGCTTTTTTCACTCAGCCCTTCACCTGTAAGATGTGCCCACATTGCTGTGTCCGCTTAGGACCCATTCCTCTGGTTGCTACAGCCTCAGGGTAAACAACTATCACATTTTGCCTCCCCACTCTCCCAGGGATGGTGCTCTAGTTTCCTGCCTCCACAAATGATGCTGCAAGGAGCCTCCTACCTCAGGACTTGGGGGAGAATCTCTCTGGGATCTTAAACCATGATTTCTTCTTCATGAACTAACTGTGTGCCTCTTATGAAACAGGAAGCCAGTACACTTAGAATCCTTTTCAGAAAAGGTGACTTGTGTCAGATCAGCCATGTCTCAGGCACGGCTCCAGCTGTGTGCGATCATCTCAGAGTGGAACACAGATATTTATGTGTATGAAATCAGAATCCCTTTATTTACCAAGTAATCACTTTATACATGTTTATTCATGCCACTCACGTGCTAGGAGGTATTGGGGGATAAATGCAAAGATGGCCAAGACATCCTTGCACCTAACATTATACTGCGATTGAGAATATTGGCTTGGATTTGGGGTGATGTGGACAGAGAGACTAGAATTGTTGCTTGCACCAGAGTGACTAGCTGGGCAAGTTTTTTTAAAATTTTGGATTAATATAAGGGTACAAATGTTTAGGTTACACTGTTTTCATTTCTTTTTCTTTTTTTTTGAGACAGAGTCTCAAGCTATCACCCTGGGTAGAGTGCTGTAGCTTCACAGCTCACAGCAACCTCAAACTCTTGGGCTCAAGTGATCCCCTTGCCTCAACCTCCCAAGGAGCCAGGACTATAGGCGCCTACGGAAACACATGGCTATTTTTTTTTTTTTTCCTTAGGGACAGGGTCTCGCTCTGGCTCAGGATGGTCTCGATTGAACTCATGACCTCCGGTGATCCACCCACCTTGGCCTTCCAGAGTGCTAGGATTACAGATGCGAGTCACTGTGCCCGGCCACCCTTCAGATTTCTATAGTTGGTTTGTGTTGGGATGGTGTTGACCAAAAATAGCCTTGCTTTAATCATTAGTGTCAAACTGGCAAAGCAGGATGTTTGTACCACCAGATACACAAGGAGCTTCACCTCTGTGGTGCTTTTTGGCATCACCTAGATGTGTCCCAGGTTTGCTCAGGACAAGCCCACGAGAGTTCAAGGATGGGGGAGTGATCTCGTCTGCCTTTCCCATTCCCCTGGCTATGCTGCTACCAAGGCGTGTCAGATACCTGGGAGTGAGGGTGAGGAGCTGGTGCTCAGTCTGTGGAGGAACCATCAGCGGCGGAAAGAGCATCACGGACAAGGACACCAAACCTGTGTCTGTCTCATGTGCCAACCACTGGAAGTGCGGAATGCCCAGGACTGGGGGAAGATTACACAAGGCTGAATTCTCATATGTTTAACTTATCTCAGACGTGACCTTAGTGTGAAAGTGGAGAGATGGGAATTCACATGGGCATGTCTGGGTTTGCTGGGGGAAGGGAGTTTGGCGGGTATAAGATACACTTGAAAAGGGACCAGGTGGTGGCAGGCAGGGATGGGTAAGTAGTTTGGGCTTAGTCTTCTAGGGTGACAGTGGGTGTCTCTGCACATGCCTGATCCATTTGAAGAGAAAAATTTTAGGATAATTATTAGGATAATTAATGTGGGCTAGTTTGGAGCGGGCTCAAGACTAGAGCCTGGGAGCTCAGTTGGGGGTGGTGGCAAAATTCTGGTGAAAGGCAACGAAAACCTAGGAAAGAAGATGGACATAAAGAGGAATCGGCACACAGGAGATGTTATAAAGAATCAGCAGGGCTTCACGAAGCCCTGGGAGCAAGGACATCTACACTACACCGACTCCAACAGGAACACAGACTAGCTGCTCACTCCTTCTCTAACATCTGTGGATTCGGCATCTTTTATTAAGGTTGAAAGGGACCATTAACATCACACCTTAGTTTCTCCTCTGAGCTAAAAATCAATTGAGAAAAAAGTGTAGAAGTTAGATGAAGGCAAAATATTGGATTTTTTTTTTTTTTTTTTTTTTTTTTTTGCTGGTAGCAAAGAACTAGAGGACATAGTTCTGTACCATTGCCAAAATAGATTTTCTATCATATTCCCTCAAGTTTAGATGTTGGGGCAACCCTCCCATGGGGAGAGTCTGGGTCATTGATTGCTCTGGCCAGCTGTGGGGTCCCTGCCAGTGTGGACAGGAGGCTACACATGAAGGAGGCCCATGGTGCAGCCCACCTGGGGAATAAACACGGTCTCCCCTATATACCCAAATGGATGCACAGATCCTCCCCATTTCAGGGGTGGGGAGTAAGTTACAGGTGGAAGAGGTAAGACGATCTGCTCTATGAGAAGAGTGCAGTTATCTGCAGAAATGCAAGGAGAAGGAAACAGACTTCCCTTCTTATTGCTGGACGTGCTTAAAGGGGAGAAAAGAATCAGGAACGAATCTGTGGGCTAGAGAACAAGAATGGTTTAATAAACACGTTTTGCCCGTGTTGAGGGCAAAAGCTAAATTCTCACCAGCAATCTCAGAGGATATATAAAGGATTGGTGACCGGTGTTGAAGAAGTGGCCTTAAAAGGGTGTCCTGGTTCACAGCCGACTTGCTCCACGGAGCACCTTCAGCACACTCTGCACACTCTTGGCTGACCACAGCCTGGATGCTTAAGCCTGGTGGGTTGAGAGGACAAAGTCTTTGGAGTCATAAATAAAATCATTTTTTCTCTTTCTTTCTCCCTTCCTCCTTTCCTTCCTTTTCCTTTCCTCCCCTCCCTCCCTTCATTCCTCCCTTCCTCCCTTTTTTCCTTCCTTCCTTCCTTCCTTCCTTCCTTCCTTGCTTCCTTCCTTCTCTGTCTCTCTCTCCCTCCCTTCTTTTTCTTTCTCCCTCCGTTCCTTCTCCTCTCTCTCTCTCCTCCTCCCTCCCTCCCTCTCATCTTTCTTTCTTTTTTGCCTTGATCCATGAAGTAGGGACTTCTACCTTAGGGAAGAATGGAAGATTTGGAGTAGAAAGTGCTGTCATTTTCTCTGTGCCCTACCCTGGCTGGAAGCAAGTCACAGGGATGAAAGTTCAGCCCCTTTGGGTCTCTTTCTTAGCAAGCTGTCCTCATCACATGTCCCCTCCACACCCCTTTGTCTCACAGACTCGGCAGGGTTGCTCTGCTCTTTGGGGTGCACAAGTCAGTTCTGGTCACAGGTGCAAGCCAGTTCTGCAAGGCAGCCTTTCTGGAAATCAAGCCAATAGATTCAGCTTTGTAGATCTGATCCAGCTCCCAGTGAACCTAGAAACTGTGGGGAAGAGGTGTGATTAATTTACATCATCCCTTAACTTCAAACATTCTGGTCAAGGTAAAAATCCCAATTCTGAGATTCTTTGGAACGTTCTTTTCTTCTTCCAAAAACATTCACCATTTCTTTTCCAAAAACATTTACCAAACTGAAGGATGACCGTGAACTTGGCACATAGGTTAAGTGTTTTGTCTTTTCTCTTACATGGCTATGGTTGGCCCTAAAAGTGTCTAGGGCCATAGGCAGCTCAGATGGGCACATGTACCCACAAATATTAAGACACTTCCATCCAACGAACACACTGTATCCCGGGGTCTATAAAGAATGCTGCAGATCATATGAATATTCGGATATGCACACCTATCTCATGCACACACACAGCCACGGTGCACATCATGCACACACTCCCAGGCCACGGACAATGCGCACGTATCACACATACACCCCCATATCACCTGCATACCACATGCACACGTACTATACATACACCACACACATACAGACCATTCACACAAACACTCCCCACTCCATCCTACACATGTGCACACGCACAGACCCGCAGACACACACGTGTAACCCCCGGGCCAGGGAAGAACTGCAGAAAACTCCCTGACACATTCTCTCTTTCTCTCTTTCTTCCTCTTCCTCCCAGTCTCTCTCCTTTTCCCTTTTGGTCCTGGGGTCTCGATGTGCAGGACTCCAGCACACACACAGCAACAGAGTGAACCTCTGGACTCACAGAAAAACAACCATCAAGAACCCGGGAAGTTCAGCCTTTGTGCATAAACCACCCCCCCAACCCCTGGACCACTCCTCCCTCCCCCAGGAGCACTCTGATGGAGAAGCGCCTGCCCCTGCCAGACATCTTTATTTCTTTTTGCCTTTGATTAAGTGTCACAATAAAATGGCACATCAAGGGGCATGACATTAATGGTGTCATTAAAGCGGACATTTCACAAGTGAGTGTTGCCCAAACCAAGATACTTCTGATGTGGTTTTTTTTTTTTGACCGAGTCTTTGAGACCAGAGGATGGGGAAAAAAATGACTGAGGCCAGCGCTTGAAGAGGTGGCCTTCCCCGAGAGGTGAGCTGGTCAGGCTTCACGGAGCCCTGACCCAATTTCCTTAAGGAAAGGTAAAGGAGGCCAAGTGCTCCGACGTGTCATCAGTAAACAGGGTGCACGAGGATGAGACGCTCACACACACACACAGATTTCTACTTCAGTCTTTTTAAAGTCAAAACTGGTATGAATAGCAGTCTGTTCTAAGGGAACGCTTGGAATGTGCATCATTTAGTGAATTTGGGGCTTTGCAGATCAAGTGCTTTTGCTAAAAAACGGTCACTGTGCGGAGATGAGACCGTACTCCTGTTAATGTCATTAGCAACCAGAACGGCAGCGCCTACAGAGCCCGGAGCAGGGAAGTAACACCGGGGGAAACCGCGCGGGGCCAAGCACATGTGAGGAGATTGACTATTTTCATCACTTCCTCCACAGTGGGGCTGGAGCCCATTTGTAAAGGGCTGTCTTGTGCCCACCGGGTAGGGGACGATCAGACAATCCCGGCATAGTTTCCATTGTCCTCAAAGACACATCTTCTCCAGGAACAAAGCCCTGGGTTACACTGTTTGTCCTGAAGAAACTCCTGATAAATTTTGCTTTTTTTTTTTTTAAAAGCCTCTTTGATTAGCAGTAATAAAAGCATTTCTTTCCAAATATAGACCCTTACCGTTGAAAGCCTGAGCTGAAAAATTCATTGTCATTTGCAAAGAATAGTGTCTCTTTGTGCCTTGTTATCTCTTGAACTAGACGTTCTGAAGTCTCTCTGAGGGCTCTGATAGCAGCTAGAATATTCTACCTCTTGTGGCAAAGGCGTTTGAAGACATAATTATGGGGTGTGGGTTGGGGTGACCAGCCCCTTCTCCCAGACCACAGATAGTCAATGGGCTTTGTGTATGCAGGAGACTTCCCCTCTTTTATCTTGTTTCAATGGAAATGGGACTGGCATCGGGTGATAAGCTGTTCCTGTAATGGATTCTAGAAACTTCTGTCCTCATCGTCTGGTCTGGATTTACAAATAACTCTCTTTTGTTGTTCAACTTTCTAAAATCAAAATTGTGGTTGGAGTTGTAAAAATGATGGCATAGCATCAGACAAGAGGCAGGCTCCAAACACTTTAAATGAATAAGGATGACTTGGATGAATCTTGATGAACTGCGTCATATCGGAAGTATCCAAAGGCTTTTAAACTGCAGTAAATTTTGTTTTAAAAACAAATACTAAGTAGGTGGAAGAAAATGATCCTGATTCAAAAACTTATTTGATTTAAAAATTATAATTCTGGGCTCTGCGCCCATAGTTCAGTGGTTAGGGAGCTGGCCACCTGCACCCAGGCTGGTGGGTTCGAACCCAGCCTGAGCCTGCTAAACAAACAAACAAAAAAATAACCTGGCATTGTGGCGGGAGCCTGTAGTCCCAGCTAGAGGGGAGGCCAAGGCAAGAGAATTACTTGAGTCCAAGAGTTTGAGGTTGCTGTGAGCTGTGATGCCACGGCACTCTACTGAGGGCAACATGGTGAGACTCTGTCTCAAAAAAAAAATTTGTAATTCTGATAGGGAGCTGTTGTTTAATGGGTATAGAGTTTCAGTTCTGCAAGATGAAAAGAGCTCTGGAAACAGAGGATGGTGGTGGTGGTGCAATAGTGTGAATGTGCTGAATGCCACCAGACTGTACACTTAAAAATGGTTAAGACAGTAAATTTGATGTTATGGACATTTCAGAAAAGTTGAAAAAAGTTAATAAAAAATTAAATGCCTAGATAAATGCTGGCAATAAAAAATTGCAGTTATTTTTTCTGTGTATTGCATTAAAAAATTTGCCCCCTAAATGTCTGCTTCTTTTATCGTATGTAACAGTTTGATAAGACTCTCCAAAGTTGACTTAATCATGTGGCTCCATGTCTAAGGTACTGCACAGGAGCTTGTGTAATTGCTAATGTGATCTTTTCTTTTAATCTGCTGTGCACTATGATGCTTTCACCGCATCTTTACAGAGATTTAATTATGCAGGAAAATATTGTTAACCCCTCTCATTCTAAGCCTGCTGATTTGCTACTCATTTATGTTTTTAAACACAAACCTTTGGCTTTTCTTATCTTTCTTTTGCTACTTTACTTGGTTAGGTGTCATGATACCCTCTCTTCTCGTGACACATGTCAGCCTACACTCTTTATGTGTTGGCTTTTCAAAGAAAACATCATTTTGCCAATTGAAAGGTCACCAGTGGAAGGGAAGGAGTGTAGATGGGGGGCCAGGAGACTTGCGTTTGAGTTCCAGCTTTGCAGATTACTAACTTATTCCTTGAATGCCTGGTTTCCTCATCTATAAAATGGAGACAGTAGCTACCTTCCCCGTGGGTTTCTTGAGAAGGTCAGAAAAGATAAGAGCTACTCTTTCCTGAGTGCTTACTGTGTGTTCAGCATTGTTCTAAGTAATTTATGAGGATCAACTAATTTAATCCTTCCTGTAACATGGTAGAGCTATTATTGCCATTTTCCTGAAGCACAGGGAGGTATGGAAACTGGCCAAGGTCACACAGCTGGTCAGTGGTAGAGCTTGAGTTTGAGCCCAGGCATTCTGATTGCTGAAGCTGTTCTTGGTCACAATACCATCCTGTCTCTGTCCAGAAGTGAAAATGCAATGCAAACTGCTTTAAAGCATTATATGAGTTAGTAAGCAGAGTTAACTTTTCCTAGTTCTACTTTCCATGTAGAATGTTACAAGCGTTGGTTCTATGTCATTAGAGCACCTCGGCAATGCTGCTTTTAATTAAGAAGCCTTCGTTGACCAAGGATGTGAACACTCTGCCACATCTCCTTCATAACATCATTATACAGCATTCAGGATCCTTGCTGTATAAATAATTATCTGTGTAATTTTGTTGAATACTTGTGCTTCTATACTATAAACTCCTGAGGCCAGGAACCATGTATAGTCTATTATCCACGGTCTTTCTAACAAGTAGCACAGCGCCCAGCCCATAACAGGTGTTTGGTGATAACAAGATCTGTTCTTCGGGGCTCATCACGTTCTTGGCCCCAAGTGCTTTACATACATCAACTCATTTAGTACAAAAGCTCCATAAGGAGGGTCCTCCGAGTACCATCTCCATTTTACAGATAAGGAACCCGAGGCTCAGCATGTTTAAGGAATGTGTGTAAAGTCACGCCGTGGTAAATTGTGGAGTTTGGACTGCACCCAGATTGTGCAACTCCAGAGCCTTCATTATGTTTCAGTTCCGGATAAAAGAGGAACAGCTGAACCCGAATCCTTCCTGACACGGAATTAGAACAGAAATGAAACACTGCAGTAACCCCCACCCCACCTCCCATGTGTGACTTTGGCTTCCTGGGTGGCTGTTGAGTGCAGGGATAAGGAGATTGCAGGCTGGGAAGCTGGTGACTCAGGATGTGGTGAAATATTTGTTAACTACTTAAATGCCTGCGACAACCTTGGGAGTGAGACTGTGTGTACCCTGAGCCTGGACCTCTAGGGGAAGTGGCTGAGAGAGCTCAGAATAATGATGTGTGTTGGCTGTTTCTTGACATTTTTAGTGAACTTCCATGAGAAGGAAATCCAGCCAGTTTGTCAGCAAAGATCACTGAGCTATTCTAAGGAAGTCTCTGCCTTTTCTCTCCATTGCCGGCAGCCCAAACTGACGGAAGATCTGATAATGGGAGGCCTTTCGGTATTGAAAAAGTCAATTGCTGTTGCACTCCACCGAGCATGAGGAAGATGCAGTCCCAGCTCTTTTGAGGAGTGTCCTGTGTCTTTCATTGGACTTGGGCAGGTTGTATGTGAAAAGGTACATTAGTGCTGAGGTTTGGAAAATTCTTTTTTTTTTTTTTTTTTGAGACAGAGTCTCACTCTGTCACCCAGGGTAGAGTGCCCTGGCCTCATCATAGCTCACAGTAACCTCAAACTTTGGGGCTTAAGCAATCCTCCTCCCTTGGCCTCCTGAATAGCGAGGATTACAAGTGCCTGCCACTACTATCTTTTAGTATAGATGGGGTCTCACTCTTGCTCATACTGGTCTCAAACTCCTGAGCTCAAGCAGTCCACCTGCCTTGGCTTTCCAGAGTGCTAGGATTACAGGTGTGAGCCATTGTGCCCAGCCTGGAAAATTCTTTTTCTTTTCTTTCTTTCTTTTTTCTTTTTTTTTTTTTTTTTTGAGACAGTCTCACTTTGTTGCCCTGGCTGACAGCAACCCCTAACTCTTGGGCTTAAGTGATTCTCTTGCTTCAGCCTCCCAAGTAGCTGGGACTACAGGCACTGGCCACAGTGCCCGGCTATTTTCAGAGAGGGAGGTCTTACTCTAGCCCAGGCTGGTCTTGAACTCATGAGCTCAGGCCATCTGCCCACTTTGGCCTCTCAAAGTGCTGGAATTACAGGTGTGAGGCACCGTGCCCTGCCCCAGCTTGGAAATTAAAAAAAATTTTTTTTAAAAAATTAAATCATAACTGTGTACATTGTTGCATTTATGGGGTTCAGTGTACTGATTTGATATACAGTGTGAAATGCTTACATTGAACAGATTAATACATCCACCACGATTATACTCTTTCCTTACTAGTTTTGAAATGTGCCATCGCATCATGCACCTTAGGTGAGGAAAATTCTTAATAATCATAGCTCCTATGAGCCAGCTCCTGGCGGAATTGTTTTACCTACTTTACCTCATGTATTTTTTTCACAGTCTCCTCTGAGGTAAATGTTCTTAGCCCCCACTTGAGATGATAAGACTGGAGCTCAGAGAGGGTAAATAACCTGCCCTGAGTCCTGCTGCTTTGAGTGGTAGAGCTGGGATTTGAACCCAGGTCTGACTGATTCGTCAATCTGGGCATTTCCCCCTCTGCTGGAATTGAGACGTCTCTCCCAGAGCAAGGCCGTAGCAGGTGGAGGCAGGCTGGCATGCCAAGCAACATCTCAGCGGCCCCGGCCTGTCCTCTCTGACGCCCGTTTTGTAAGGGCTCAGAGGTGAGGCACTGGGCTGTGTCAGAGTATTGAGCCACTGAGCAGCCTGCCTGACACAGGGAGGCCCCTTGCTGTGCTCAGAGTCGCTGAGGCGCATACACATTGCGCTTCTTAGCAAGTGCCAAGCCCTTCACGCAGAGCACAGCAAGACGCTGACACCCGGCTTTGCCAGGAAGGCTAAAGAGTGTTTTTTTTCCTTCTTAGAAAAAAAAATCATTTTTATTGACACCTAGGAGAGAAACATTTCATTTTTATCCAGAATTAAGGTGTTTATTTTTCATTTCGAGGAACAGAGCAGAAGAAAAATTACACAGGAAGGGTGCTGCCTGGACTGGGACGGGGAAATGCAACCCAGAAAGTCAGGCTTATTTCCAAACTGTCAGGTCATAAAGGTAGGGATGATCATCCCGCAGGCTAAGCCACACCTGTGTGCAGCTAACATTTATTATTATTAGTGCGTTGGGTTCTATTCTAAGCAGGCATCTTAGATTGTCTCATTCTATCTTCCCAATACCATGAAACTGGCACCAGGGTTTCCCATTTTATAGACACCCATGCTGACAGACGAGGATTTTAGTGATTTAACCAAAGCAGCACAGCTAATAATCCGAGTCAGAATATACACCCAGGCAGTACGACTCTGGGACTTAAACTCTCAGCATTTATCTATAAGCTCTGTATACCCTTCATCATCATGACACAATTCCGGGGCTTGCAGTCCTTAGCAGGCAATCCTTGTGCATTTATTATTACCAGATCTTTTCATGCAATATTCTACTTAACCTCATAACAATAGTACCGGATTGCTAGTGTTGTTATCTCCCATTTTGCAGATGAGAAAACTGAGGTCTAGAGAAGTTAAAGGTGTTGTCGAAAGGCAGACAGAGCACACATCTTTTGGAGCCCCAGCTTGCTTTTAAAGCCTAGCATTTCCCTCTGTTTTTTCATGCATAGACCCCTGCTTGAAAAATGTCTTAGAGTATTAGTTACCACTGATATAATGTAATTTTAAAAGTACATGCATTGATTCAGCACTAATTTTAGTTTGCTGAAGGAATTTGCTGCCTCAGAATATTTACATTTGTAACTTTACTTCTCTAGAAACAGTAAAATAACCTTTTGACTAGGTAATTAACAGAACCGTAAAACATTCCCACAAAACGCATCTGTGGAAACAAGGTGAAATGAAGAGCTGTCATTTGAGCCAACCCCATTTGAAGCTCATTTCAAAACATTTAACCAGAGGGAGATAAGGGGGAAATGTGTGGCTGTTGGTTGCAGTATCATTTAGCTAATAGCACTGTGCTTCCAAATTAAACCTTCCAGTCAGCAGCGCTGAATGTGTGTATCTGTGCGTGTGTGAGCTTGTGAGCACACATGTGTGTCTGAGCAGCTCTCTGGCTCTCAAGTTTCCGGCTCTTTTGTTTTTTCCTGTCACCCTGGGTAGAGTGATTTTCTTGCCTCAGTTTTTCTATTTTTAATAGAGATGGGGGAGGAGGGGTTGTCTCACTCTTACTCAGGCTGGTCTCGAACTTGTGAGCTCAAGTGATCCACCCGACTCAGCCTCCCAGAATTCTAGGATGATAGGCATGAACCACCACCTCTGACCATTTTCAGCTCTTTCCAAAGAAGGCAGTTTGTCCTTAGAGTCTAAGAACATCAGGTGGGGGAGGGGAGGGGAGAGGGGCAGATGGGTGGTGGGAGGGTGACTGGAAAGATCACCTATATGGTCTGTCTGACAAGGGTACAAGTGAACCTTTCTAGAACTAAAGTATAAATGTTTTAACACAATAGCTAAGTAAATGACACAAAGTCTATGTTAACCAGTTTGATGAAAATATTTCAAATTGTATATGAAAACACTACACTGTACCCCATGTTTGCATTAATGTACACAGCTATCATTTAATAAAAAAAAAAAGATTCTAAGAACATCACCCATCAGAGGCGTCTGTGCTATAAAGAATATTTATACACGTTTGACCTTGGGGATATTGTTCAACGTCTTTGGAGGTTTGTTAGTTTGTTAATTTGTGGCATGAATGCCTGAAACCTAGAGAGGGCAGGACAGCGTATTTTTATTTACGTTCTCGCATCACCCACTCAAATGACTGGAATGAGACAGTACCCAGTGCTGGTGAGGACGTGGAGCAGAGGTCTCTAAGTTCAGGCTGCTGTAATCGGCTGCCCCTAACGAGGGGCTCACAAACAGCAGAATTCTCACAGTTCTGAACTCTGGAAGTCCAAGAGCAAGTTGCTGGTGGATTCAGTGCTCAGGGCTCTGCTTCCTGGGTCCTAGTCAGCTGCCTGTTCACTATGTCCTCACAGGGCAGAAGGGGGGAAAGGGAACTCTCTGGAGTTTCTTTTATAAGCCATCAATCCCATTCATGAGGAAGGCCCCACCTCCAAGTACGATTACATTGGGGATTAGATTTTAATATGAGAATTTTGAGGGGGCATAAACATTCAGTCTATAGCAAAACGAAACTCTTGTGCAAATTGGTACAGACTTTATTTATTTATATTGTGAAAAGCTGTTTGGCATCATCTACTAAAGCCCAACGAACACATACCCCACTGTCAAGTACCTCCCTCCACTACCAGGCATGTACCAACAGAAATGTACACATGTGTTCATGCAAAAGACACATGTGAGAAGATTCATAGCAACACATGGCCCCCAAATGGAAGCAAGGCAAATATCCATCTACTGTGCGTTGAAAAAATATAGCATGGTACCTTCACATGATGGGATACCATATAGTAATTTAAAAGAATGAGCTCCAACAACTAGAATGAATCTTACAAAATTATTGTTGGGCCAAACAAGTCAGACACAGAAGGATATGCGCTCCATGAGTCCCTTTATGTATGGTTCAAAAATAGGCAAAACTGGCTTGGCACCTGTAGCATAGTGGTTACGGTACTGGTCACATGCGCTGGGGCTGGTGGGTTCAAACCCAGCCCGGACCAGCTGAACAGCAATGACAACTGCAACAACAACAACAAAATAGCTGGGCATTGTGGTGGGCACCTATAGTCCCAGCTATTTGGGAGGCTGAGGTAAGAGAATCGCTTACACCCAAGAGTTTGAGGTTGCTGTGAGCTGCGATGGCACCACACTCTACAGAGGATGACATAGTGAGACTCTGTCTCAAAAGAAAAAAAAAAATAGGCAAAACTAAAGCTTTGTGTTAGAAGTCAGGATAATACTGACCAACGCAGAGACCTTAGTGCTGGGTGAGGCTTTTCCCTAGGACGGTGGTTCTCAACCTTCCTAATGCCACGGCTCTTTAATATAGATCCTATGGGTTGTGATCCACAGATTGAGAACCGCTGCCCTAGGAGGAGGTGAGGGGGCTTCTGGAATTCTGGTAGTTTTTTGTTTCTTGACTTGGGTGCTGGCCATATAGTTGTGTTTGTTGCATGCGAATTCATTGAGATAGACCCTTATGCTTTGCACCCGACTGTATGGCCTGCTTTACGATATAAAGAAAAAGAAGCATTCACAGAACAATACGATTATCAAAGGGACGTTGAGTTCAGAGCTGACATAACCAAGGAAGGCTTCCTGTAGGAGGTAGCTCTAATCTTTATTCTTTACCTCTTCATCTTTCATCCTTCTTTATGCTTTTGCCTTTACCGCAAATCCACCGGACTCTGTTTCAGCGTGAAATTATTTCCATTGATTTGGCTTTCACATTTTACCTTCTCTGTGAGTATCAAGGTTTTAAAACTAGAATGATGGGTAAAGCATGTGTTTCTTCGTCATTCTTCAGTTCAAAACTTTCCTTAGTTTCATCTGTTTTTTCATCCATATGAACTTTAGCACAATATCATCAAGATATATACAATAAACTCCCTCCTCCCAAATTGAAGTTTCGATTGGGAAGGCATGATAGAAATAGTAAAAATGAAATTAACTGGGTAAGAAATAGATACCTTGGTGCCTGTAGCACAGTGGTTACAGTGCCAGCCACGTATACTGATGCTGGTGGGTTTGAATCTGGCCTGGGCCAGCTAAACAACAATGACAACTCCAACAAAAAATAGCCAGGCGTTGTGGTGGGCGCCTCTAGTCTCAGCTACTGGGGAGGCTGAGGCAGGAGAATCACTTAAGCCCAGGAGTTTGAGGTTGCTGTGTGCTGTGACACCATAGCACTCTACCAAGGGTGACATAGTGAGACTCTGTCTCAAAAAATAAATAAATAAATAAAATAAAATAAAAAAATAAAAGAAATGGATACCTTGGTGATATTTTTTTTTTAATCAACCAGAAACAGAACCAACACCTCACTTTTTACCCTTTCTAAATTGCATTTTTCCTTCTATAGATTTTTTTCTTTTTTTAAGACAGAGCCTCAAGCTGTCCCCCTGGGTAGAGTGCCATGGCCTCACAGCTCACAGCAACCTCCAACTCCTGGGCTCAAGCGAGTCTCCTGCCTCCGCCTCCCAAGTAGCTGGGACCACAGGTGCCCACCACAATGCTCGGCTATTTTTTGGTTGCTGTCATTGTTGTTTGGCAGGCCCGGGCTGGATTCCAACCCTCCAGCTCAGGTGTATGTGGCTGGCACCTTAGCTGTTCGAGGTTCTTGATAAAGGCTACTTCGTCCCTTCAGCCTAGCTGAGACTGACTAATTGCCTCTGACTACTGCAAAGGCATGATCACCAGGGAAGAAATTAAATTAATTTTTTTTTGAGCATCATTATAATCATGAGAGATGGAAAATATCAAGACAGAGAATGTCTTAAGTTGAGGGGAAAAATCTTCCTAGGGGAAGAACGGCTGGCCTAAGGAGAGATCTGCCCTCTGGAGGATGGTGTGGTGCACCATCTTTCTGCAGACTTCTGGTGTGAAATGTGCAAGAAAGATAGGAGCGTTCAGAATGGGGAGAAGTGTGACTCCCTCGTGGGGCGTGCACCAGCTGCCTACCTATCTTCTTATCTCTAGATGTGCCATGGGGATCAACAAGTGCACCCTGAGAGGATCCTAAGTGTACCACGAAAAATTTTAAAGATCGTTAATCAAATTATTTTGAAAGAAGTTCAAAGCACAGTAAGTATATTCTTTTTTTATTTTTTTTTTTTTGATCAACATTATTTAAGTGTGCCATGGAAGTTTACCTACAGGTTTACGTGTGCTGTGAGATAAAAAAATGTTGCAAAACACAGCTCCAGACCATCTTCTGCCACGAAGAGCAATATGACTGAGAAGTGATCATTCTCGTTTGTGTTAGTCCCAAAGGCAGCATTAAAAACCATTTGATGGATAGTCATTTTAGTTGATAGTCTGAAATTAAAACTGCAAAGTAATTTCCTCTCCCCATTTTTAGGGGCAGCCTCTTGCTGTGACTAATATCAGTGGGCTTTCAAAATTATCACCGAAGTAGGCAATCTTGCAAATTGAGCAGTGACTCATTGTAAGCGAGTGAGAGATAAATAGTGCTGTGATGTGTCATAGACATTGGAGGGCCCGGGAAACCTAGACTTTCAAAATGGGTTGTTTTGATGTGTTTCCTCACAGGTGGAGCTCAGCTTCCCCTTGACACAGCTCATGTCAGGTATAAGGAAGTTTGTTCCTTGGGGAGGGGAAGCCTCTGGCTTGCTCTGTGTCATCCTCTTTTACCTTATTTTCAAAGCAAAGATTGGGGACATTACAGCTCCTGTGCCAAATATGACCCACCACCTGTTTTGATAAATTTTTTTTTTAGAACACAACCACGCTCATTTGTTCGCTCTGTGGCCGAGTCTCCCTACCACGGCAGCTGATAGCTGTTACGTGACCAGTCTGCTCTGTGAAGAGTTTATATGGCCAGCAAGGCTGAAAATATTGATTGCTGGCCCTTTGCGGCAAAAGTATGCCAACCACTGTTCAAGATTGGCAAATGTGTACCCCATAAGCGCATTAATGTACACAGCTATGATTTAATAATAATAATAATAATAGTAAAAACCTGCCTTAAAAAGGGTTAGTCAAATGCATATCAACTTCTGAGAAGAAACTCAAAATCAAGGATTTTGATTTCTTCTGGTTTGTTTTTTCCTTGTGAGAGAATCTGCTCTTGGCAGGGTTCTCTCCAAAGAACTGACTGGGCTTCAAGCTGCTCCATGTAATTCCTCTCACTGTGTTTGGGAAGAGTCTATCCTACACTCTGAAAAGGATTATTAGTAGTTTACCTTAATTGCCAGAGTCATCTGCCAAGAATGAAAATGAGTATTTGCCTGTTACAGCTTTTGCACGTATAGAAGTTTCCAGAGTCATTCAGTTTTTCTCTCTTTCCTTACTCGGCTGAAGTGAGTGACAGAGTGAGATTTGAATTTTGGAATTGATTTATAAAGCTGGTCTCAGGATGGGCTGAACACCCTTTCAAAGGCGAAGTTGGTCTTCAGAGGTGGACAGTCCCTGTCTAAAAGCAGCCATGTGGGGTTTCTGAAATAGGCCCCTATCACGTTTATTTTTTCTGCTTTGTGAATAAAAGCCTCATCATCCAAAATCCTCTGGCTGAATATATCCAAACATGTATTGCAATGAAGAAATAGCTGATAACTGAATACAGAAAAGAGAATAATAGTCTGGAGGCCCACACAGTGGTGTCAGAATTTAAAATCTTGAGCTCTGGCATGAATACCCCCTGGTCCAGGCCGGAGAATTATCTCCTTTTACTTGAAGGATGACTTAGGTGCCAGCATTTCCTCCTTCCACTTCACTATCCCTTTTCTATTCGACTTTTTAATTTCTTCCTGTGAGTAGATGGTGATTCTTTTTTAATCATTGTGGAGTTTAACAGTTTTGCTTTGCTTATATCTCATTGCTACCTAGTGGCTTTGATTGCTGGTTTTCCTGAGCTCAACTACCCCATTTAAGACAAAGGTGGAAACTCAGATGAGAAATCAGAACCAAAGACAAGTCACACCTGCCCGCCCCTGTCCTCCAGTGTCTTGTACGGCCTGTTGCAAAACACTTCACAAATCTGAGGAGGCGAAGAAGCAGTAGAAAAAGCCCGTGGCAGAGGAAATACCAGAACGCAGTGTGATGAGCCCTGAGCCCTGTCTTCCTTTATTGAAGGAAGAAACTTAAAGCAAAGCAAAGTACTGCAAAAAGCAGACAGCAAACCTATGGATGAGTGTGGCTGCTAAATAAGCTGACAGTAGAAGCAATTTTTAAAAGGAAAGTCCAGACTTGTGCGGTGGTGCATGCCTGTAATCCCAGCAATCTGGGAAGCTGAGGCGGGAGGACCACTTGAGCCTAGGAGTTCAAGACCAGACTGAGCAAGAGTGAGACCCTGTCTCTTCTAAAAAGAGAAAAACTAGCTGGGTATTGTGGCAGGTGCCTATAGTCCCAGCTACTCGGGAGGCTGAGGCAGGAGGATCGCTGGAGCCCAGGAGTTTGAGGTTGCTGTGAGCTAGGCTGACACCATGGCCTTCAAGCCTGGGGCAACAGAGTGATACTCTGCCTTAAAAACAGAACCAGAAACAAACAAAAAAAGGAAAACCTGAACCCAGTGTTTAAATTCAGGGGAAAGAACAGCTGCTTTGTTGGGGAAGGAGGGAAGTGTCCAGAGAACAAAATTCTGCAGACACTGTTTTATAATTCGCTAGCCACAGAGTATGCATACAGAACAAATGAGAAAGGCGTGAGGAGTGAATTGCTGAACACTCCGTCTAGGTATGCAGGGAGCAAAACCGCGCTTCCCTTAGGCTTACAGACCTGGGTGAAGAGAGCCTGCAGGAGAATACCAAATAGGGCTGGAGGGAAATTCAGTAGGAAATATTTGGGATTCGTACAGCCCTCCTGAGTATATGATGGCTTAGAAGAATTCCCTCTTCAGACCAGGTCTCATTTCTTATTGCCTGGAAGAGTCCTGGGACCTGCCCTTGGTAACCCCCATGGTAGCACTGGCCTCACACACCCTTTTCACTGCTCTTGGGCATAACAGTTCAGGGTCACAAGTGTCACCCCTGTCCCCGACCCCCCTACAGGTTCTTTCATCTCTGTACTCTCTGTTCTCCCAGCACTGTGCCCAGCATATATTTGATGTTCAAAACATGTGTGTTTCAAATGAATGAAGGACCAAACTCTTTAGGAGGAACTAGCAGGCAGTAAGTGCAGGTTAAGAGCACCGGACGGAGGTAAAGATTCCAACTCTGGTCGTACCACTTACCAGCTATGTGCTCTTAACAAAGTTAATTATGCTTCCTGAACTTTGGTTTTCCGATCTGTACAATGATACCAATCTCATGGTGTTGGGAGGATTAAACAGAAGAGTGTTTGCAGTGTTTGACATAGTGTCTGGGGCATAAAAGCATTCAGCAAGCGGTAGATATGGATAAATACTAAAGCATTCACACCTCCCAGAGTATTGGCAATAGAACAGAGCAACTGAAAGGAAAATAGTTGTGCTACAGGGGTGGAAGGCCGTGAGATAAGAAGAAAGGGCAATAAGATGAAGGGCAGTTGGGTTGTGGGGCTCAAATTGAATCAGGGCAAGCAGTCTGAGACCGAGAAAGATGAGTTTGGAGATCTGTCATGGAGCACTGGGATGGGTCTGAGCTTGAAAGAAGCCACATAAAATCCAGGCACATGGCTTGGTGCCTGTGGCTCAAACGGCTAAGGTGCCAGCCACGTACACCTGAGCTGGCGGGTTCGAATCCAGCTTGGGCCCCCCAAACAACAATGACAGGTGCAACCAAAAAATAGCCAGGTGTTGTGGTGGGCGCCTGTAATCCCAGCTACTTGGAAGGTGAAGGCAAGAGACTCACTTGAGCCCAGGAGTTGGAGGTTGCTGTGA
>NW_003852402.1:22049007-22064965 GCF_000181295.1 Otolemur garnettii
CCAGGAAAAAGGAGGAGAATCTAATTTCCAGAACTGGCACATACATTACAGTATTCAAAATGTCCAGTTTTCAGCAAAAAATTATGAATCATGCATTACCCAAAAATTAAAAGGAAAGAATACATGTAACAACATAGATGAATATAAAAAATGTTATGCAAAAAAAAAAAAAAAAAAAATCCAGGCACATGGCCATAGTCTAAACTAACTGGGCATTGGTTTCTTTACCCCAAAAATGAAGGGGTTAGAGTACTAGGTGGTCTGTGATAGGTCATGGTTCTAGGAAGAACTTAGACATTAAGGTAGATTTTAAAGGGTATAAAAATAAGTCCAGCATATCAAGGCAGGACTAGGGCTGGAATTCTGAATATTGAAGCACTGGGGGCAAAGGGCATTTAATCCCTGATGCGTTCTTCACGTAATTAGCTTAGAAGTGTTCAAAGGAAGATAAAAAATGAGGGAGGGATCCGTTTCTCTTGCCCAACTTGCTGCTTTCCAAGACACGCATTCTGCATTCCTCTTAGACTGATGGCAAAAATATTGCCTCTGCCCTGATGGTGCTCAGGCCCAGAAATTCACCAGAATTCAGACTGGTGAAAAACAAAGCTTCGTGCTTTGTACACTATTGCACACAGGAAATAATGTTATCATTAAAAAATAATCATCTTGAATTTTTGATAGTACTCTGCTTGTTCGCAATTTTATTATTCATAGGTGTTAGCTCTGCCATTACAAACCGTGTTGTCTGTATCTTGGAGCGGGTTCCGACATCACAGTTGGTTTGTCAATAGATGGGATGAGCATGTCAAAGAAATAGAGGACGGTGACAATGGGTAAAATCCCGTTTGGTTTCCACAGCTAATAATCTCGTTGAGAGTACAAGATATTTGAACACAGTAATACGATTTCCACGTTAAAAGCACTTTCCAGTCAATTCAAATATTAAGCAAATAGAGCAGAGGCATACAGCTCTACTAATCTACCAATGTCATAAATTTAATGATTTCAGCAGCTCAAGGAAAACAGGGATTGTTGTAAGAACTTCACATTTGAATGTGTTATTGCCTCTAACAATGATTATTTGTCATTTATCTGACACTGGAGGTGTGAACTGCACGTTACAGGAGTCAAAGGTTTTGCATAAAACAAAACAAAGCCTCTTTCTCCAAGGCTTACACTCTGAAGGTGTGCAAAGGGACTCACGAGAAGTGTTAAAAAATCGACAAAGTGCACGGGGGTAATATATCTGGCGTTGGCCTTGGAAAGGACACAGTTTTCATAAAGGAGAGCCAGGAAGACATGTGTAGAAACTACTGACGTTTTACTAAGATGAAATATGTTTTAGAAGCATCTGGAATCTTCTTTGGCTATAAATCATTCATGGCACAGAATGGTTTCTGATATCTCTACCTTTCCTTCTATTCCTGGGAAAGCTTTGGAAGAATTATGGAAAGCACCCATTTTATGCTTTCTTTAATCTGTAGAAGGATTAGGTGTTCGAGCATATTTCCTGGTAGGTTAGTGAGAGTTTCCTGATAAAGCTTACATTTTAGCACTGTAGGTTTAAAAATATTACTTATTTTAAATGTAATGAAACTTGCTCAGAAAGTCCAACAGAAATGAAACTCGGTCAGGGAGAGCTCATGCTGTTTACATGATCTCTCCTCTGGGCACCAACATTTTCAGAGCAATTGCCAATTTGGGTCTGATCACTATGAGCAACATCAGTCAGTGTAAGTAGCAGCCTAATTTCTGAAATTCCTCCCTTATTTGGAGTGGTTCTTTTAAGATGGAACTCTCAAGGATCACCAATGCTTAATTGAGAATGGCTGCAACCAAAACAAAGAATGAATGGTGTAGTTTACATAACACTCAGCAGCAAACAAATTATAAGAGAGAAAGTACCGAGCAGACAGCGCTAGCTAGCCCCAGTTATTCCTACCAACCCCTCCTCACTAAGGTGTTAATATGATACCTAAGGGAAACACCCTGGTCCTATTTGGATCTTTTCCTTCTGTTGGCATCTTGGGTCTGTGTTGTTCGTCTTGGTGTCACCCATGTCCAAGGTTGTTGCACCCAGAAGTGCAGAGTTTTCAGTCTTTCAGCCTATACTTTTCATAATTATAAATTAATAATTCTTATACATTATTTGTAAGAATTTTTAAGAATTACGTTTAAAGCACAGATTCTTCATCAACAGTCTTTCTATAACATTGGCCATATTCCCATTCTTATTAGCTACTGCATTAATGTACATAATGCTGGAACCTAAGGTGCAAGTAGTTGTAATTCTGCAAATATGGCCGCCTTCTATGCTGTCTTAGGATGGGAGAAAACAACCTCCAGCAGAGACCTCTCTCATACTGGTATGCCCATTGTGCTGAAGTCATTGGCCCTGTGTGTCTTGTAATCAAACACCCATCAGCATGTATATTTGTGTTTGGATTATTTCACAGAAGCAGTGCGGTAATGGAAAGTGCATTGATGACAAGATTTTTTACTTCCCTTCCCTTTAAAATGGCATGCCTACCACTTCACAAGCTTTTATTTTTCAAGATCTATTTTAAATGAGATTACAAGTGTGAAAGCATCTTGTTTAAAACTAAACGTTTAGTAGACATTCAGTAATTGGTCTCACTTTATGTCCATTCGCATTTGGCCTGCACATGATGCTGAAGATTCTGAGGAATGCTGTTTTGGTTTTTCTTTTCCCCCATGGTACAAAATAAATCCATATTTACCGGATAGATTTTTAGCTTCATTTCAAATGGGGAAATTGTATTAGTCAGAGTTCTCAAGAGAAATGGAATCTATCTATCTATCTATCCATCCATACACCTGTGTGCACACACACACATACATAGACACAACATATAGAAAAAGATCTATTATGAAGAATTGGCTCATACAAATATGGAAGCTGAGCAGTCCTGTAATCGGCCATTGCAAGCTGAAGGACCAGGAAAGCTGGTGGTGTAGTTCCAGTTTCATCCTAAAGGCCTGAGGACTAGTGGAAGTTCCTAGTCTGAGCCCGAAGCCCAAGGACCAGAAACACTAATGTCGAAGGGCAGGAGAAGATGGATGTCCCAGTGAGCAAATTTGCCTTCTTCTCTTGCCTTTTTGTTCTCTCCAGGCCTTCAATGGACTGGATTATGTCCACCTAAATTAGTGAGGTAGATCTTTATGAGTGCTGATTCAACTGCTGATCTGTTCCAGGAACATCCTCATAGACACACTCCAAAATAATGTTTACAAGCTATCTGGGCATCCTGTAGCCCAATTAAGTTGGCACAGACACATAAAATTAACTATCACAGGCATATGTTATTAAACAAAAAGTAGTATTTGTTATGTATCTATGGCTAAATTGTAGATTTTTTTTAGGCCAGTTCCTTTCTCCTGCTTCCAGAAATGGCTTGTTTGGTTCTATTTTTGGCCAATGGCTTTGGAAACCGAGGGGGATAATGCCTGAGCCATACAGCAATAATAGCAGCAGTCAATTATGTTGTGCAGAAAAGCAAGGTTAATCCTAAACTGTTAGAAGGGCTGCTTGTGGATGCCATCAAAGATAAGGCTCCAAGGGAGGACTTGGATTAATCCCACAGGACATTCTGAGAATTATTTGCATAGAAAAAGAAGATGGAGAAGCTCCTTTCCCTGCCTGGGTCCCTGGGAAAAGTGTCTGGTTCACTTTGAAATGTACACCTTTAAGGGCTTCATCTCAGACTGGCCCTTGTGACAAATTGTGATCTCCCCTTCACTGGTCTCTGGAGCTGAAAGATGCTGCTTACATCTTTTTTCTTTTGCTGGTTGAGACCTGTTATGATGGAAATTATACACAGAAATCAAATAGTAAGCAAATAAGCAGCCAGAGAGGGGAAGATGAAGTAATATAGAAAGTAGTGCCTGTTATAGGAAACAGATTACGATTAATCTAAAACATGACAAGCTCCTGATAACAAAGAAAATGTTTGCAGTCCTCTAGGTGCATGTGTGTTAATGATAATTTTAAGAGGCATTTGGCATGGAGATAAAGGCAGCGTTGGAAACCAAACTGTCATTAGTTGAAGCTTCCACAACCACCTTAGCAATAATGAAAACAGTGCTTTGTCTCAAAGGCACAGAGGTTTAGAGCACGTCCATGTTTATGGGAATATATCCTGCCTCGGTTTGCCCCTCTTGAATGCTACACACATAACACCTGGGAGATAGACTTCAGGCTTCGCGTCTAAAATCAAAGCAGAAGCTGGAACATGAATTAAAAACCCTGGCATTTATTTTTCAATGATCTTGACACACAGGATTATGAGGAGACATGAAAATATCGACCCAGCCGTAGACAACAACTGTCAGCAGCTGAGAAATAACCTGGCGGAAGAAGTTTCATCAGTGACTCGGAGGAGTGACACAGTCAAATTCTCAGCTGGATTTTGGGCTGATGAAAACTGATGTGTGTACTTTAGGTTCCCTAAAATGTAAGTGGAAAATGAACATTTGCATTGTTCCCACCCCTGGTCCCCTGCCGACTTCCCCATCTCGTATGCAGGCTGTCAGTCTCCCTTTGCAAGGGCAGCCAGGACAGCAGCAAAGTACTTCTGGGTGATGTTAAGAACAAGAATTTCTGGAATCAGAGGGTCAGGCTTGGTGTGATTCCTGGCTCTGCCACCTGTTATCTTTGGAAAAGTTATTCTACCTTTTATATATATCTTTGCTTTCTTCATTAAAAAATAGGCTTTAGTCATCCCCCTCTCTCAAAAAACTAGTGCATAGAGCTTTTGTGAGGGTTAAATGAATCAAAATGTATAAAGTGCTTTGGACGGTGCCTGGTATGTAGTAAAGGCTATGTAAGGGTTTGCTTTGCTAGTATTTGGAGACTGTGATCCATGTTTTGGGTTAGAAAGGTCCACAGAGAATACCTTTCGGCTAGGAAAATTTCTGTTGCAATAAACAAAACCTCTACTCCACATTGGCTTAAACAATAAAGGAAATTGATTTGCTCATGCATTTGAAAGGTTGGAAGAGAGAGGGTTTTGGGGGCTAAGACTGGATTCAGTGTATCAATCTTATGGATTTAATGTGTGACCCAAGACAACTCTTCTTCCAATATGGTGCAGAGAAGCCAAAAGGTTGGCCACCCCTGAATTAGACTTGTATTCCAGTGTTTGTTCTATCTTCTATCCATGGAGATGCCAGCTTCATATGAAGGCTGGCTGCCCTCTGGTTCCCGGGGTGGCTCTTGGCCGCCACCAGGACCCTACGCTTCCTTGTTCACATCTCATGAGAGATTGTCTTCGACTTAACATTCCTAGGTAGAGAGCTGAGGGTGTCCAAGAGAGTAGAGATATTGAACACTGCTCCATGAAAGAAAGAGTGGGAGAATTTTTAAGCTAAAAGGCTTTAAGGAAGGAGGAAAAAAGAAACAGAGCCTGGGAGGCAATAACAGTGTGTTTTGCAGGAGCCCTTTGGATGTGTGTGACCTTTGGATGCCCTTGTAGAGGGTTTTGACTGAGCTCTGAGAGAGAAGGAAGGATTGTAATGATGATGATGATATAGGCACAGTGAGGCAAGGTGCTGGGAGACGTTTTTCTCTTGCTCAACTCCGCAAGACCAAGGCGTCACTGTAGGGGAGCCTCCACATCTGGAAAGTAATTTAGGGAGCAGATTAACTGGGGAACAGATCTGTTGACCCTCCTCTTTTAGTTTTTGAATGTTCTTTTAATATTGACTAAAAGAGCACATGGCAGAGATGGGAAACTGGGTGTAAAGACCTGGGAGGGAAGCTGTCAGCAAGACATCAGGAGGGATTTGGGAGATTTCACGTAGCAGCAGGAGCCTGGACAAGTCGTTAACCTCCCTTAGGCCTTGTTCTTTTATTTGTAAAATAGCACTGAGAATAAATAGTACTTCATTAGTAAGATTGTTATGAAGATCAAAGGAGATAATGTATGAATACCTTGTTGCACAGAATAAATGCTGACTGAATCTTAACTATTATTATAACTGTTGTCATTGTTATTCCACTGGCAGCAAATGCAAAAGAGGTCTTGGGGTCCAAGGCAAGAAGGTGTTCTACCCCCCCACCCCCACCCCCTAGGAGATGGTGAGATAGGAGATCATTGGGTCTGGGGTTAGAATTTAGAGTTTATTTAGGATTTGCATAGTTTTCTCTACTGAATTGGAATTGGTTACATTCTATTCTATCAAGCAAACTTCTTTTTTTTTCATATTCTATGTTTCAATTCCACTCGGATAGGAAATATTTAAGAATCTATTCTATTAAAATAATCATAGCCTTGCATAGAGAGTTAGTAACAAGGATATTCTATTCAGCATTTTGTTTGGGGTGGGGAATGCAGGAAAATTGAAAATTGCTTAAGAATCCCTCAGTCGAGGGTTGATTAAATTGGACATTGTTATAAGATGAATCAGTCAGCACGCTTTGGCTGCAAATAGGAAAATCCTTCCCTCCTCCCCTCTTGTTGTAAATCAGCTTATTCAGCTGAGGACATTTAATACCTAAATAACAAGTACAGAGCTAGAACTGGCCCTAGACGTGGCATTTCAGGGTCAAACTCAATTTCTTGGTTCTTCTTGTTTGGACTTTGATGTGTTAGCTTCATCCGCAGACTGATAGCAAAACAGCTGCAGCATTTTCATCATCACATCTGGACAGAATGACCTCCAGGGAACAAAGAGCCCCTTCTTTTACTCAGAAGCTCTTAGCTGCTGCTTCCTCCCCCATGTATAATACGCCAAGCGATAAAAAGCAGATGATAAAACCCCAGGACAGGTTTCCCTGCATCCCCCCCCCAAAAAAATATTTGCCAATTTTTGTTTGTTTTCTCCTCCAGATAAACTTTAGAATTGGTTTATCAGTTTTCATAAAATATCCTATTAGGTTTTGATGGGATTATTTAGAATGTATAGATTCATCTGGGAAGAAAGTTATTTTAATTTAGAGAACACCGAAGTGGTGGCATTGTTTATATTAGTGGAAAATAGGAAAATGGATGGATGGGACATCATAGTCATCCAACAGAGTATCATACAGCAGTTAAAAGGACTGAACTGGTAGCGGAGGGGGGTTCTGAAAGGTGGGATATCATTGATGTAAATTACAAAAAGCACCGCTGTACAATACTATCGTTCACAAATACATGCTTATGTATGTGAAAACCATAAGAAGGCATTGGAAAGATGCATCAAATTTACGATAATGGTCGCCTCTGGGGAGCACGGCGGGAGAATGGGAAACAGGAGACCCTCACTATATCTACAATGTTTTATTTCTTTCATTTAAAAAATATTTGGAACTTGGTAGGCTCTGGGGGCAGAGAATGGATGCCGGAATAAACGGTGGGTGGGGTATATCCTTTCATACCTTTTAGAATTTGAGCCATTCAGATACCTCACTGACTCCACATAAAGCCTTAAAAAGACTCCAGGACACACAATAACGTGTTTGCAATGATCTAATCTCAGTGGTACTTTTTTTTTTTTTCTCTCAGTAACAGTGGTTTATTGATCGACAGGCCTCCCCATCCTAGTCGCTGGCCATCTAAGGGGATGGGTGGGGATGTATAGTTGTCCTCTGGCAGTGGGTGGCCGAGGTGGGGAGGTTCCAACAGTTCCCAGTCGCCCACACGGGTGTCAGACTCGTCCCACGCCCTGGGCAGGCCGGGGACACGAGGCAGCTGGGCCCACCACCAGCAGGTCTGCGCTTGGCTGTAAAAGGTGAGTCCCTGTGAGGCTGGGGGGGGCTGCAGCTGCGGTGACAGCCTGGCGGCCACCCAGGCCACACACCCCAAGTCCTTGCTCTCCCTGTAGGCCCAGGAAGGCCAAGCTGGGGCGTCCGGAGGCAGTGGCTGGACGCTGCTGGTCCCCAGGGCGCGGCAGGACAGGAGGGCGCCCTCTGGAGGCGGGAAGCCGCCTGCCCGCGGGAAGGCGACGCGCGGCGCGGCCCGGGGCGGTGCGGGAGCGCCCGGCGCTCGGCGGGACGCAGGCCCAGCGGCCCAGTGCGCCCCGAGGCCTCCTGCCACCCCTGGCCGCGTTGGTGGCCCCGAACCTGGGGTCGATGGGGTCCTGGTCGCCGACCTCCGCCGCGCAGACGCTCTTCGGGGCCATATGTGTCCCCCCACGTCAGCTTGGCCCGCAAACACCCGCCCTCGTGGTGAGCCCGCTCCCGCGGTCAGGGTCATGTCGTGGGCGTCCTTGAGGCAGCGCTGGGCACGGTGAAGAGGAGTGGCGTCTCCTCGGTGGTACGTTTACTCATTATATTTTTCATATTTAAAAGTTCTTACAAAAAGAAACAAAACAAAACATTCACTTGCACCCAGGTAGTGGGTGCCGGAGGCGCAGGCGGTGGCAGGGCCTGGAGACATCGGAGCAGCGGTGGAGGTGGTTAGTCTGCCCCGGGATATATGTTCTTATTTCGTTTGTGTGAACTTTGCACGTGAATGTCCCTCAATGTCAGACTCTGGTAAGAGAAATCAAACAAATACAGTGAAGAGTAAACGCGCGGATCCAAGCAAACCTTGGTGGATAGCTCCTCTGGAGCCTTATCTCCCAGAGTCCCTCAATCCAGACTTGTGCAGGACGGTTGGAACTCGAGAAGGATGGGTGTCTCTTAGGAGAGTGCCCTCCTTCCTCCAAGACTTCCTAGTCCTGCACTGTGTTACAGGACGAGATGAAAGACTAGAGCTTTCCCCCTCCCTTTTGTTCTCTGTGCCCTTCTTCCCTTCCCCTTCCAATAAAGGACCAGACACAATAGGTGGTATCTCATGGAAAAAATAATCGGAAATCTAGAGGAATGACAAGTCCCCTGAGATCAGTGGGAGACAGGGGTGTCTACAGCTTGTTCTTGGAGGCCTAGAAGGAAGGAAGCTGTGGATACTGCAGGTGGGTAGGGTTGGGAGGACTAAATGGGAGACAGAGAGTGAGATCTTTTAGGGAAGCAGAAGGGGTCATTCCTGGGAGTTTTAAGGAGCCCTTATGGATACTCTTTAATAGTTGAAGGAGAAAAGAAAGCAGATTAAAAACTTCTGGGCTCTGCTTCCTTAAACACAAAACAGCTGTGAAGGTGTAATCTAGGGCTTTGTATGTGCTACGATTATAATGGGCTAATCCCACAGGATGTGCAGTGGTGCTGTGGCCGTTTTGGGATTCATGTCATCAGGAATATAATTCCAAAGTTGTGGAACTCTGAGGATCTTTGTGTGTGGGCTTCAGTGTAGGTCCACCGTGTGGGTCCACAGTGTGAACAGGCCCGGGCAGTCTCCTCCTGTCCTCGTCCCTTCCATAGAGAGAGGCATTCCCTAGAAAGTGGTGGAAGCAGACAGCAGGAAAGAAGGAGAACAGAGGAAGCAAGAAGTTACACCCTCTGTGAAAAAAGACACCAGATCTGCAGGTAGACTTTTCTCTCTTGAAGAGAAAAGTTGAGAAGAAAAGCCCCGTGGTAGATGAGAAAAAGAAGGAAGTGGGAATCTCAGCTCTCCACTTTCTGTTTCAGCTTTTCCCCCAATCCCAGGAAACATATTTTTGGGGTCACCTTTTTCCCACCATAATTTAGAAGGGTGTTGTTACCATATTTGAAGCCCACTTGAGGTGATAATTGGTATTATGCTGCAACACAGCCTAAGAATGGCAAAACATTTATATGCTGGGGAGACTCTAGATCCCTCTATTTGCCAGAAAGATTGCTACACAAATCGTATTTATTCCTTCCACAAAATCAGAGTTGCAAAGAGCAATATATTAGGCATTTTCCTTGCCATAGAATTTGAGCTATGATTTTTCTCCGTCTTTAAAATTCATATTAATGACCTTTGATTCCAGGTTTCTCAAGAGAGAGGCATTTGAATCATCTTCTATATAGAACCTGAGTGTTTCTGTGTTGAATTTACTTAAAATTTAGCTGTTACAGTTTGATCTCAATCTTGTAAAAATATATAGCAAGAAGGCTGCTGGGACAAACACTAAAATGTTTATTATTAATATTCTCTGGGCCTTGACATTCCGGATGATTTTATTTTTTCATACTTCTTTCTCTTTTCCATATTTTTTACAATCTATATTGATAGCTTCAGAAATAAAATAGTTCCCGTGAATGCTCTATGTGAGTTTTTTTTCTGTCATATGATCACAAGGATGTAAAAAATGTATGAAGCAAAGAGATTGCAAGAAGAAAATACCAAAATATTAACTGTGATTCTTACTGAGTTAGACTCCTCCTGTATTTTATAATTATTCTGTAATGAACTTGAACTACTTCTCATAATAGAAAAAATTATTTAAAGAAAGAATTTATTAAACTTCATCCAGAGAAATGCCAAAAGGGTCAAGCCACGTAGCATTCTCTGTCTCATATGGCATTCTAGAATATTTTTTGAAAGGGCATGTTTTCCCCTGGTATCAATCCCGGGAGGTTGGAGGACAGACCCTACACACCTCTAGCTTCCTTTAATAACTGATTTGAATGTATTATCTTCATAGATTCAGAAATTCTCTTGAATCTCACTATGACTCAACTTGAAGGAAAAAATGGATTTGTGCTTAAAAGTATAGCTGAATTAATGTCTAATTCCTTATTGCTGGGGAGAGCCAGCAGGAATATTGGTCACCTGCATTTACCCTGGGTTAGGCCAGGGGAGCTAGTCTCAGCTGGACTGGGGAGAGGGTCATTTTTCTTGAGGGTCCGGAGCCTGACCCCATTGGAGGACGGGAAAAGTGAGACTGTAAACTAAAGCTGAGATGGGAGTCAGGTTCAGTATCTGAAAAGCAGTAATAGTGTCAGGTTCAAGGGAGAGGCAGAAAGCAGGAGGGATGGTAGGAGAGAAGGAATTAGAATACAGGGTGTCTAAAAGAATGCAGTGTTTAAGTCAGGTAGAGCTTGGTTCAAATTCCAGTTCTGCCACTCACCTAGCTTGGGCAGGTCAGGTCCTTAACCACTTAACTTCCTTGACCCTCGTTTTTCTATCTCTATAATAGTTGTGACCCAGATGTCTTCTGATCCCATCCTATTCTTTGACCCTAAATAACACTGGCTTCTGGGTAAAGTCTGTGCCTTCTCTTACAGTTAGAATTAGGTTTGACTATGATCCTAATTCTAACTGGTAAGAGAATCCTAAAATATTATCTTGAAAGAGGAGTTTTTCTTTTCTTTCTCTCCTAGTGTCCAGTGATGGGCAGTGCGGGGCCAGCATGGTGGCTCTAGCCATGTGGGATTCAGGCTATTTCTAGCTTTTCCTCCACCATCACTAGGGCAGCTCCTGTCCTTCCTCCCTGCCACAAATGGAGACTCAGCAGACAGGAGAAAAGGATGGGGAAGAAAAGAGGAAAAAGGTGTACACCATCCCTGTTTAATGGAAGTAGCCTGTAAACAAGGCAGTCCTCTCCATGAGAGGCCCTCTGATACTCATTAAAAAGAATCCTTTATTCATCTACACTGGAATAAAATATCTTCATCTTGTGGTGTTATCACAGTCTGTAACACGGGTCTGGCACGATAGCAGTTACCAGATAATCAAGATTAAAAAATAACTAATAGCAATAGTAATGTACTATTATTAAGTTTACTTTAATATATTAATGTGAATGAGGAATCATCACTTACTGTTGTGAAATTCAAAACAGGTTGAGAATCATCTCAAGTTGCCATGGTTGGGCTGTGCTCAGATGCTGGCTGTGTGGTGTGGGCAGGCAGGTCAACAGGGTCAGAGGTGCAAGGACAGGCCTGGCAAATGTGACTATTAGTGACTCCCTGTCCTTAACCTCATTTAGTCCTTTAGAGAACACTTAGACGTCACTCTTGTATGAATAATAGTAATTGCTAAGGTTTACTGAGGTCTAAATCCAGACCAGGCATGTTTAATTTTGGGCTTTTTAAAATAAACAATTCTGAAGGGAACATATCTGTGTATATGAAATTTTCCTTTCATATTAGTCCCTGGTGAAAGATTGCTCGATACAGGGATCATTTTCTGCATGCCGTCTCATTGAATTCTCACAGTCTTTTGGGATAAGCGTGGTTGGTTCTATGGAAGACCAGATTATGTCACCTCCAAATATGAACAATCACTGAGCTGAAGACAATTAAGAAGAAGCAGATGCAGGAAAATTCTCTGCTCTCCTTCTATCTGCTTAAAAGCAGGATTTAGGTTTACAAGAACAAAAGGTATTCTGTGCCCCTCTCTACCTGTAAGAGCAAAGGTTAACTATTGAGGACAGCTTTAGACCCTCTTCAGCCTAGAGATGGCACCAGAGGAATCTACTTTAACAAGCTTTATTAACTAGCCTTTACCAGCCAGTTGTTTGCCTTCCCCCACATTTCTGCCCCTGGAGACTCAAAATCTTTTTTCCTTTGTCTTGTGCTTGCTCTAAAAATCTACTGTTCTTTTTGAAGACGCTAAGCAAGCTGGAATTGAGAGCCACCTCTTCCAGAACTACTTATTCTCTGGGTGTCTCTGATGTATATATGAAGCAGACATGTTAATAAACTTCTGTTTGTTTTTCTCTTATTAAACTGTTTTCTGTAACAGGGTCTGTTCCAACTAAGAATCTATGGGGTCTTTTACTTTTCACTTACAGTCCCTCATACATGCATGGAATGAGGGTTAGAGAGAGGAAGTCATTTTTGTGAGATTATATATATCCCCTAAGGATCCTTGTTATTGTTCTCAGCAGCACTTATATGTTTGTGGGTCCAAAGGTACCAGTCAGTACTGGTGTTCTGAACTGTGAATGTGAACTTAAGCTTGTACGGCCCAGCCTCTGATGAGCATTGAATGAACAGAGCCCCACGGGTGGGTTGCTGCAGAGACCAAGGTCAGCAATAGATTTTATACTTTGCTCATGAGCTCCAGTTTCACTTTGGAGTGGCTTGAAAAACTTTTACGGCTGTACCTACCTCATATAAATTGTTTATTTGCAGTTTGCCAATTAGGTCCAGCACAGTCTATGGGTTTAACGTAATTCCCCTGTAACTTGTGCATAAAGTTGTTTGACTGGAATTCTCATTGGTCCACAGAAATAACGTTGATCAGTAATTGGCTAGACATTGTTGAACTCCAGAGTTTGACTTAGAGTATCCAGTGTATGGCATCATTAGGTTAATTTATGGCCACTTGGTGTCAGTCTAGAGTCCACATAGCAAGTAGCTTCAACAGGTGATTACTTAGCTCAAGAAGACTGAGACCTGACGGTGGCCTAATGCCTCTCTGGGACTGGTAATGTAAAGAGGACTCACATTCCTCGGATAAAAAGTTTCTTTTCTTTGTCAAAGGAAACAGAGATACTTGAGGGAGGATTTTATTGACATACACTCTAGATGCTGTAGTTGGCTTAAATGAACACGCATAAAAGACATGTGTTCAGGGGTGTTTTAACAACGATTCAAATTAATATCGAATATCTGTTTTCAATTCAAGTTTCATATTGCAAACTCAGTAACACAAAACTGATCCCTGTAGGTGAAAGTAACTTTTGTGATATGCTAAAAAATAGTTGATCTCATATGATTCTAAGTTTGAGGGTAAGACATTTTAATTTCCTAAACTTTCTGAACTATATATTATGTCTACTGAATAAAAATTGAGATAATCTTTGAGAAATCCAAATACCCCCCTCGATGTCTTTTAGTTTCAAATAATCAAAGATTCTTTTTTGAAGTATGAAGATTGGAGGACAATCCAAAATTGGTGTTGTAGATTTAGAAAGCAACTCTTAAAAGCATTTCTCAAAAGAGGAAATGTATAGCCTCCAAAGGGGACAGACTCATGGATGTGACCACATTCTGTGTATTTCTTTCAAAAATCAGTCTGTCAGAAGCACATGTCACAGCTACCGGGGCTAGCCCGGTGTCCAAAGTGGGGGAGCAGGGTTTGTGGAATGGTGCCTGTAGGATCTGATGCTCTCTCCAGGTAGATAGGGTCAGAATTAAGTTAAATTATAGTTGGTGTCTGTCGGAGAATTGCTTGGCATATGGTATACACAACCCCCATCCAGGCACAGAAGCATTCTGTGCTGTATTGAGTGAGCATGGGAGAGGAGAAAAAACATTTTGGCTTTTTCTGTATCATACAGTGGTAATTTGAAAAGTGGTCATTCTGCTGGCCTTTTCTCTGGTTGATTGATTTCTCTGATCCTTCGCCTCTTCTTGGTTACCTTGGGAATTTAAGGGCATCAACTAATAGAAAATAGAGGGCATGTCTCCTATTGAGTGTTTTAGTCAATTTGACTAAAGTGTAGAGCTAGAAGTGTTCTGAATACTGTTCCAAGTAAAAGTTTTAGAAAGAAATCTATAGTTTTTTTTTTAATAGTCTGAAACAAGGCCAGCCTATGCCAGGCTAAGAATACGCGAAGGGTCTTGGTTGCCCAGACCAGAAACACAGGCATTTGTCTGCTATCAGATCAATGCCAGGGAAGAGAAGAGTGTTTGTGCCCCACATCAAGGGAATATGAACAAAAGAACTTGCTTGGCTTTCTCTATCACCTGACTTGACATTGATTTCCAATTTTAAAAAAGGAGCCCAAAGTTGGTCCCTATGGTGTCAGATATGACAATGGAACAGCTGCTACCTCAGCATAGATGGCAATTTTTTAGAGGATTTGGGAAAGAAGAAAGGGACCTTTCCTCTCTAAATAAGAAGTGCTCATTTAAGATCTTTTTAACTTTCTACTCTATTCAGGAAGCTGCTAGGATCTCAAATACTTAAAACTCCAGATGAAAAACAATTTAAATGAATATGAAAAGAAAGTAAACGTCTTTAAATGCTGTGCCTTTAACAGATGTCATAAATCTTCTAATTCGAAGTAAAGGGGTTATGAGTTCTGTTCGTGGTTCCAACTGACTCAGTGGCTTTGAGAAGTATTTTCGCCTCTTTTAGTGTTGGTTTCTTTATTATTTATTATTTTTATTTTTTGCAGTTTTTGGTGGGGGCTGGGTTTGAACCTGCCACCTCTGGCATATGGGGCGGGCGCCCTCCTCCTTTGAGCCACAGGTGCTGCCCAATGTCGGTTTCTTTGTTTGTAAAGCGAGAGAGAGGCAGAGAGCTGTAGATGTTACCCAGGGCTATTGGCTTCCTCCAGGTAGGGAGGGGCTCACCGTGGTTCAGGGGCTGATCTCGCCATTTTGCAAATAGAGAAACGTTGAAAACAAAAACAAACCCTGTGTAATAGCGTGGTTTAGGAGGTACCCTCTGGAGTCAGACTGTTTGATGGGAATCCAGACTCCATCACTGGTTAGTTCTGTGATCTTGGTAAGTTACCTAAACACTTTGTGCTTCAATTTCCACATGTATTATATGTATAAAGATACTAGCTACTGAGTGTGCAAAATGGTTAACCTAAGGCTGGCTTATAGTGAGTGCTCAAGGAACGTTAGTGCATAGTTGGCTGGTCACCTACCAACTGCCTTCCTCATTCCCAAAATTGTGTAATTTTGTTCCCTCCTCCATGTAGAGCATGTGCTTTAGGAGAGGCTAATTGATGCTGGCTTTAAGGGAGGTCCTGATTATTGTTATTATTATTATTTTTAGAGATAGAGCCTCACTTTATTGCCCTTGGTAGAGTGCCATGGCATCACATAGCTCACAGCAAACTCCAACTCCTGGGCTTAGGTAATTCTCTTGCCTCAGCATCTGGAGCAGCTGGGATTACAGGTGCCGCCACAATGCCTGGCTATTTTGTTGTTGTTGTTGTTGCAGTTTGGCCAGGGCCAGGTTTGATCCAGCCAACCTCGGTGTAGGGGGCCGGCTCCCTACCCACTGAGCCACAGGCACTGCCCCAAGGTCCAGATTATTGAATCCAGTTCTTCTCAAACTCTTGTGTTGTCAGAATGATCTGAAGGGCTAGGTGTGATGACGGGCTGAGAATTTTTATTTCTAGTAAATTCCCAGGCAATGCTGATACGGCTGGTCCAGGAACCACACAGAGAACTCTGGTTTCATCTGATCTGGTGTCA
>NW_003852402.1:22064985-22077226 GCF_000181295.1 Otolemur garnettii
CCCCCCCCCCACCCTTTGCCTGGTTGGTCTAGTGAATTAGCAGAAAAAGCTTGCCGGGGCTTTCTCGAGAACAAGCTTCTATGTTCTCAAGAGAGTGATAGATTCCAGATATATTATTCCAAAATATGGCACCTTGGCATTTGAGAAAACGGCAGCAGCAGGAAGGCGTCTCTCTCCCTCACTTCCTCGTCCCCTTCTACTCTGAAGCAGACCATACAAGTCAGCTGATTTCCCCCTGGAAAGAGGTCATAAGATTCTCATTTCAGATGAAGATCTCTTCCCCGTACCCAGAGGAAACGAACGTCCTCTCCGAAGACACAGAGACAACTAGAATCTGAACAAACAGGTCTGGCTGTGTCCCCCACAATTCAGTAACCATTAGGTTGTCCCCTCCTGGCCTCCAATTATACTTCTGCATAATGGTACATAAAAGTACACCGTTTCCCTGTTTCTTTGGGTCTTCATTTCTGAAGGCTCTGGTGTCACCTGAAACCTACATTAAATAGTTTGTATGCTTTTCTCTTATTAATCTTTATGTTTTAGGGGGCTCAGACATGAATGTTATGATGGGTGAGAAATTTTTTCTCCTCTCCAAGAGCCTGAGGGAGCCAGAAGGAAGTAAACAAACAAAAAAATGAGTCTCAATTGCTGCTGACAGTTTTCCTATGATGATCAGGGGAGTTAGCCTTAGGATGAAATCAGCTAGGTTTTTGATGGTATTATTGAGATGCTGGAACAACCCCATCAAGTCTAAAGGCAGTCCTCCTTTGAATTCCTGGTATGTGAACAAATAAATGTCTTTGTTATATAAGTAAATTTGAGTTGAGTTCTGCTTCTGTAGCCAAAAAGTATCCTGACTGATACAGTCATGATAACTCTTGGTAACTTTATTCAAAATTTATTGTGTGACAGGCTGTGTGTAAACTCTTGGCACTCATTATGTTATTTAAACTTCTCAGTAACCTAATGGGGTAAATATTCTCGTCATACCCATTTTTAAGATAAAGAGGCTGAGGCCCAGAGAGGTTAGTTAATTTGCCCAACTTCAGACAGCCAGCAGTAGGGCAGCATAGAGCTGGGGGGGTTTCTGAATCCTAAGCCAAAGGCCAAGACAGATTTGTTGTGTCATACTCTCCATGGCAACAATATTCCTTCCTGGAGAGGGCCGTCCACCCTAGCCAGTACAGAGCGGCTGAATGCAGTACAGAACCCAGGGGGCTGGATGAATACCAGGGTGGCTAACTAAACAGGGGTTTGAGAAAAGGAAAGAATTTCGATAGTTTATGAATTCATTAAGGTTTATAAGGCGAGATCTAATGAATTATCCCTTTTCCAGAAAAAAGAGTAGTGTTCAGTATTTCTTTTCCTTGGGCAGGGAGGGATGATCCCGGCCAAGCAGGAGCTCCCTGGATTCTCGGTCTCTAAGGCTTAATTCACATAGTTGCATTTCCATTCTGCTTGCCTGTGTTCACCTCTGCTTCTTCTTAATCTGATTCCAGACTTCTCAGATCTTCCTGGTCAGACCTTTACAAATAATTCTTCACTTAACTTCTTCAGTGGGTCAGTCTCACCCATTTTGAACACATGAAAAAGTACAGAAAATACTGTATCACGTACCATCACCCCGATTTACCAGTGGTAACTTTTTCTCTATTTACTTTGAATGTCTCAAGGAAATGACAGCAAAAGCCAAATCCTGAAATGAGTGCATATCGTTCCCTCACTTGTTTTTCTATTTTTACTACACACGGAGTGTTTTCTTATGCCTTAAAAAATTTACATAAGGGCGAGGGGAGGTGAGAGGGGTGGATGGGGGGAGGGAGGGTGATTGGTGGGGTCACCTCTATGGGGTTTACCTTACAAGGGTACAAGTGAATCTTTCTAAAAGCAGAGTATGAATGTCTTAACTCAATAACTAAGGAAATGACATGAAGGCTATGTTAACTGGTTTGATGAGAGTATTTCAAAATGTATATGAAAACAGCACACTGTACCCCATGATTGCATTGATGTACACAGTTATTCTATAAGAAATAAAAAAAAAGAAAAAAATTTAAGTAAATGGTAAATTCATATATACTGTGCAGGTCATTTTGTACTTTGCTTTTTATCCATCCACTTTTTTTTTTTTTGCAGTTTTTGGCTGGGGCTAGCTTTGAACCAGCCACCTCTGGTATATGGGGCTGGCCAGCGCCCTCCTCCTTTGAGCTACAGGTGCTGCCCCCTATCCATCCACATTTTATCAAGACTTAATTTATTGCAATAGCTTAAAGTGTTCTATTTTATGAATAAACCACATTATCCATCTGGATGAGCACGTCCTTTCTCTAGGGTGGTAGCTCTCCAAAGGCGGAGCTGCTGAGTTGGCAGTGGTGAGCCTCAGTTTCACGTTTAGTCAGGTCCATGTTTACTAGGCATTGTAAACTGGCTCTCCCAAATGCTGCAACCATTTGTCTTCCTACCCACATCCTTGCCAACCATTTGTATTAATAGACATTATTTTTTAAAGCTTTTGTGAGCGATATTGTGGAAAAAATAGACCATACTTTACCCACACATTTTTAAGGCCTGTTTTGTCATGAACCGAAGTCCCAGCGTATAAACTCGGGTCTGTTTCCAGGCCCTCTATTCTGTTACCATTGTCCATTGTCTTACCTTGCTCTGTGATATGACTTAATAATAAATCTTGATATGATTGAAGTTGAGTTCCCCTTCATTTTTCTTCTTCAAAATTGTCCTTGTTATTCTTTGCCCTTTGTTGTCCTATAGGAATTTTGGCATCATCAGCTTGACAAGGTGTATGAAAAACCCAGGAGGATTTGACTGGAATGCATTGACTTTGTAGATTAATTTGGAGAGAACTGCTAACTTTACAATAGCAAGTTTTGCTCATCCATGGACAGGCTGCATTTTTCCATTTTCCTCAGGTTTTAAAAATTTACATCCTCCAATAAAGTTTTATACTGTTTCCATAATATTAATACATATCTTTTGCCAGCTATGTTCTTTTATGTACCTTATATTTTTGTTGCTAGTGTGACTGATACAATTTTTAAATTATATTTTTTAATTGGATGCTGCTGGTGGATAGAGATGTTATTGATTTTTGTATATGATTTTGTATCCACTCAGTTCTTATTGCTTTAATAGTTTCTTTATATATTCCCATAGATTTTTCTATGTGGGCAATACTATTATCTGTGAATAATGACAGTTTTGATTTTTTCTGTCCAATCCTTGCATCTTCTTTTTCCTCCCTCTGGTCTTTGCTTTAGCGAGGACATTCAGGAAAGTGCAGAATACAAATGGTACTAAAAAGCATCCTTTCAAATGAAATGTTTAAACTTTTTACTATTCAGCATGACATTTGCTGAAGGTTTTTGGTAGGTACCCTCCTTTTATCAAGCAAAGAAAATTCCATCCAGTCTTGGTTGCTGAGAGTTTTTTTCTGTATGGGGATATTTAATTTAATCTGTTTTTTTCCCCTTGCATTTTTGAGATTATCATGTGAGTGTTCTCTTTTTTTTTTTTATCTATTAGGGATGTGCATAACCTTTATTGATTTGGTAACATTTAATCATCTTTGCATTCCTGAGATAGTCTTTACTCAGTCATGGGCATTTAGTTGCTCATAAATTATTTAAGATTTTCCCATCTATGTTCATGGGTGAATTTGGCTTATAATTTTTTCTCTAAAAACACTATCCTTCTCTAGTTTGGGGCCTTAAGGTCACCTTAGCCTCATATAATGAATCAAGAAGTTTTTTCTTTCTGTACGCTCAGTGATGGTTTGAGTTAAGCTAGGAAATAGGTATTCATGAAAATTTGAAATATAGCTATATAATCATTTCAGTCCTTTTTTGAGGGGGGAGAAAGAGCATAGGTTTTTAGTTACTGATTCAGCTTTTTAAATAGTTATGTCTGTGCAAGCTTCTTATATTTCTTATGAGAGTCTTATGGTAATTCAAGGTTTTTTTGAAAAATATAGCTTGTATAGGTTTCAAATTTATGGCATCAGGTTCATACTATTCATAAGATTCTTTAAATTTTTAATAGATCTGTAATTGTGTATCTTTATTTTTATCCAATAGGGATAATTTGCACCTTAGTTATTTTTCTCATTCAGTCTTGTCAGAGGATTAGCTTTTGTTTTTTTTTGTTCTCTGCAAAGATCCAGCCTTTGGTTCGCTCATCCCGCTATTATTTTGTTCTTTGTTACGATATGATGAATTTCTGTCCTTATAATTTTCATTTCCTTTCTTCTGCTTCTTCATTTGGATTTGTGGTTTTTCTGATTGTTGAAATTAGATGCTGAAGTTCATTTGATCGTTCTTCTTATCTACTAAATGCAGTTAGGGCTATGACTGAACTTAAGCCCTGATTGAACTACATCCACCGATATTGATGGGAAGTACTCTTATTGTCATTCATGACCTTGGGGCCATATTATTAAGTATATACAGGTTCAAGATTATTATATCTTTCTGACATATTATTCTTTTTATCATTATATAATATTTTCTTCCTTAAATCTACTTTGGTCTGATTTAATAGGACTGTATTAATTTTATTTTGGTGAGCATTTGCCAATTCTGTAATGTATCACCTCTTTACTTTCAACTTGTTTGAAATTATATTTTGGGCATCTCTCTTGCAAGTGGTATATAATTGGAGAGTGTATGTGCTTAAAAAACCAATGAAGAGTGAACGAGTTTCATCTGTGTATGTTTATTGTGATTGCTGATGCCTTTATTTCTACTATTTAATTTTTTAATTTTGTAATTTATAATCACCACCCATTTCTTTGATTTCTCTCTCTCTCATGTGCATGTGTGTATGTGTGTGTTAGGTCTGTTAGACTGAATTTTTTTATTCCTAATCACCTTCTCACATTACTTTTTATTTTGGAAATTATGCACTATTCTACCATTCTTTTTCTGCATGCATACTTGACCTAAAAAGTCTAAAAATTTTATGAATATCTCTGCTCTTCCCATGGAAAATCAGTAGCTCCTGCCTTTCATGCTGTTACCATACAGTATTTAATTATTGTCTTTTAAAACACAATCAGTCAATAACCTCAGCGTTGTTTTATACAGCTAGTGCTTCCCTAGTTTGTTTGCTTTTTTATTATCTGGTCTTCGTTGCAGATTTAATTTCCTTCTTCCTGGAAAAAAAAAGTCCTTTAGTTTTTTGGTTTTTTTTTTAATGGAGATCCAGTGCATGGTAACTTCTTTCAGTATCCATCTTTGTCAATCTAAAATATCTTTAGTTTGCTCTCCTTATATTTTTTTAAACTAAGTTATAATTAAGATACAATAAAATATACATAGTTAAGGTCAACAAGTTCTAACAAACCACCACCAAACAAGATACTGGACATTTCCATCACCCTAAAAAATTCCCTTATGCCTCTTACCTGTAAATCCCTGCTCCCCTCAATCTCATAGACAACCTTTGTTCTATTTTCTGTCACTGTTAGATTAATTTTATCTCTTCTAGAACTTCATATAAATGGAATCATATAGTATACATGCAAGTATTTCTTCCACTTGCAATGTTTTGCCATCCATCCAGGTAGCTCATTCTTTTTTAAGAAAATTGTGAATAGTATTCCATAATATGAATGTAACAGTCGTTTATTTCTTCTTCTGTTGACAGACAGTGGGTTTTTCCATACATCAGCCTTCACTCCTGCCAGTACAGCCCATTGTTCTGAGACCTTTAGCAATCACTCAGGAAGGCAAGCTTCATTCTCTCACCCCATCTGATAACACTAGCTGTTCACTTCCTGGATTCCCATTCCTCTTTTACTTTTCAAATTCCTTATTATTTCCTTAGATAAAAATACTAATACTATCCTCAGTTCATTCAGTTTTTGGCCTCGTATCTCAAAATCCAAGGTCTTTTCTGATGTTACAGTTGTTTTTCCGAATTTGTCAGCAGGAGTTGTGAATGGTCGGTGCATGGGATAACTGTGCATGGGATCCCTCATATGTAATAAGCACTTAGGCAATTTGTAGAGCACTCACCATGTGGTAGATATTTAGTTAAGTACTTGATGTAGATCATCTCATTTCCTCCTCATCACAATTCTGTAATTACTCTTGCTTTACATGTAAAGATACCGAGGCTTGGCTAAGCTCAGAAAGATGAGACATCTAATAAATGATGAGACAGAACTCGAACGCGGGCCATCTCTGTATCTTGTATTCTTTTTAATTTTTATTTATTTATTTATTTTTATTACTCTTTTTTTTTTTTGAGACAAAGTCTTACTATGTCGCTTTCTGTAAGGCGACATACAGAGGGTAGGGTGCCGTGGCATCACACTCACAGCAACCTCCAACTCTTGGGCTTAAGTGATTCTCTGCCTCAGCCTCCCAAGTAGCTGGGACTACAGGTGCCTGCCACAGTGCCCAGCTATTTTTTGTTGAAGTTGTCATTGTTTAGCTGGTCCCAGGCTGGGCTTGAACCGCTGTACATGGCTGGCGCTGTAACCACTGTGCTATGGGTGCCGAGCCACGTATCTTGTATTCTTAAAAACTGTCTCACATTGCCGGACAGCATACTCAACTTTTGGCTTTACTGGAGCAGCTCTATACATTTCGCCAGAATAATTAATCGGGATATCTTTTCCTTCTGGCACCAAGATACTTGCCAGCTACCTGCAGGTCCTTTTTTTTTTTTTTTTTTTTTTTTTTTTTGCGGTTTTTGGTTGGGGCTTGGTTTGAACCCCCGCCTCTGGCATATGGGGCTGGCACCCTACTCCCTTGAGCCACAGGCTGCCCTCCTTTTTGTTTTGTTTTGTTTTATTTCCTGATCAGGGCTGCTGTGCCTTCTGCAGGAAGTATAACTCCTTCCCTAGAGAGAGCCGTATTTCCACGTGAAGCTCCTTCATTGAGAAATCCTTTTCCTTCCCTTTTCCCTTAGGGGTAACCAAGTTTCCAGTGAACCAGAAGGAAACCAGAGGAAGGAATAAATCTCTCCCCCTGTAAGCTGGCCTGAGTGCTGTTCTCATGGCTTCTAGAAGACCTTTGGGTTATTTAGTGATTATTTTCACAACCCAGCTGGGCATTCGGTGAGCAAGTCTCTTGGATTAATTAAGCAGTGGTAATTAACTGCATCTTGGGCCTCGCTGGAGTGGTTGTAGTTGGTAATTTCCCAATTACTACGATGACGACAGGTTTAAATCTCTCAGGGAATCTTACACGATTTCTTGTACCTTGGGAGGAGCAGAGCTGAATTCCCAGAGCAATTTGGTGCCCTATTTATGTGACTAAAGATAATATAGATGAGGTAGATAGGCCAGTTGGCTACTTGTAATTCAAGCTTTTTCTGATTGTCTATAAACTCATGGAATAAGAGAAAACCCTCAGTAGCTAGAGAATGGAGAAGAAATATGGTGAGGTTTGATCTCTAGAACAGATGTGAAATAGAAGGAAAATGCAATTGGAATGATTTAGGTCACTTGCTTGTTGGAGGGAGACTAAACAAAGAAAGGGAAAATGGTCAAGAGAGAGTGGGGACAGGTAAGGGATAGGAGAAATAGTTCTGACCCACTAAAGATGAAGGGGTATGAGTCAGGCAGATTCATCCGTGTTTGAAGAGTCATGCCTCTGAGTTACTATTGCAGAGCTTAGAAGAGGACACCAGAGTTTGGTTCACACACACAGAGAACAACTCAGCTTCCAGACCAAAAAGCCAGCAGGACTGAAAGCCCCAAGGTGGCATTTGGGCCTGTTCCCTTGTCCCAACTCCTGCTCATGGGCAAGCAGAGAAATGGAATTACTCAAATTTAGTACCCATGGAGGATCTCTCACCTTTTTGAAATCTTCAGGAAATTATCTGTGTCAAGGCTCAATCATTGTGAGGTGTGGGCTAGATAGAGGCACGTGTGTAGTGGTGGCCGGATGACAAGTCCTCACTGACCAGACAACTATTTCTCTTCAGCAGCCATGATAGGGTAAGAGAGAAAGAAAGTGTCCCCTTGGGTTGGGAGATAAGCCAAAGTTGCCTGGTCACTGTATCTGCGGCAGAAAGTGGCGAGAAGGGAAGATTGTCTTGTAATTAATTTTCTTTCTTTTTTCTAGGCAGAGTCTTGCTCTGTCACCCTGGTTAGAGTGCCATGGTGTCATTATAGCTCACAGCAACCTCAAACTCTTAGGCTCAAGTGATCCTCCTGCCTCAACTTCCTGAGTAGCTGGGACCGCAGGTGCCTGCCATAACATCCAGCAATTTTTTCTGTTTTAGTAGAGACAAGGTCTCCCTCTTGCTCAGGCTGGTCTTGAACTCCTTGTCTCGAGCAACCTACTTTCTCCGGCTCCCAGAGTGCTAGGATTACAGGCATGAGCCACCATCCCCTGGCCTGATACTGATTTTCTTTCAATCTTAGGGTACTCAGTGTCCAGTCATGTGATTGGGCTTACAACCTACATCCCTGAAGAGTTCATGAACTTTTCATGGAGGTAGCTGGAATCTTGAATGAGCAAGTCCACCTCTTAGGCCCTATGGCCTGTCCCATGAGGAGAGGAAAGTTTTGACAGCTGGAGAAGTATATTAGTAGGGGTTTCCCAGAGAGACAAAATGAATTATACCCACATATAGAAACACACATATGTATATGTGTGTGTATACACATACACACACACACAGAGTCATGTGCGCCATAACGACATTTTAGTCAACCACGGGTAGCATGTATAATAGTGGTCACATAAGATTATAGGAAGTAAAGGAGCCGGAAAATTGATGCTGTAGCTGTTGTAATGTCATAGGGTAACACATTACTCACGTGTTTGCGGTGATACTGCTATAAACACATCTGCTGGACTGCCATTTATATAAATGTATTATGTCCCATACCTAATACTTGCCACTGATAATAAGATGGCCATGTTCGTGAGTTGTGTATTCATTATGCTATACTTCTTATTGTTATTTGAAAGTGAACCCTTTCTACTTATAAAAAAGAAATGCTGACTTTTATAACTGTTTCAGAAACATCTCCAAGCAGGTCCTTTAGGAGGTAGTTCAGAAGAAGGTATTATTATAGGAAAGGACAGCTCCATTGCCCTTGAAGACCTCCCACTGTGACAAGATGTGGAAGTGGAAGACAGAGACCTGGATGATTCTAAATCTGCTTAAGCCTAGGCTCATATGTGTGTTCGTGTCTTAGCTTTTAACCAAAAAAATTCAAAAGTAAAAAGAAAAATTTAAAAAGTAGAAAAAAGCTTAGGGAATAAGGGCATAAGGAAAGAATATGTTTACATAGCTATACAATGTATTTTGTGTTTTAAGCTGTTATTACGAAAGTTAAAAAGTTTATAAAAATATGTTACAGTAAGCTAATGTTAATTTCCTATTGAAGACAGAAAGATATTTTTTAATAAATTTAGTGTAGCCTAAGTGTGTAGTGAAGTCAATGGCAGTGAGCAGTCATGTCCTGGGCTTCCACATGCACTCACTGCTCACTCACCAAGTCACACAGAGCGATTTCCAGTGCTGGTCACCTTCAAAGCACTACTCCCCCTGGCCATCTGGTAACTGTAATGAGATTCACCAGTGAGGAATACAGCACTTTTTCTAGGATGAGTTTGCAAACTTCACTGTCAAACCTCAAATGATGACAGCTCTGATGGCCATCCCAGCAAAAGAGTTCCCAAATTGCTTTGAAGGGTGAACCAGGCATTTGAGTCAGTGCGTAGCTTCCCAAGGGGAGTACCTTCAAGGTGACTATCATGATATTCAGTAAGGAGGTATGTAGCACTTTCTCTGGGATGAGTTGGCAAACTTGATTGTGTGACCTGGTATACATCTGAGAAAGAGACGGGGAGAGAGAAAGAGACCGGGAGAGAGAGACTGATTTTAAGGAATTGGTTTACGTAATTGTGGAGGCTGGCAAATTCAAACTCTGATCTGTATGTAGGTCAAGCCTGAAGGCTGGAAATTCTGGCAAGAGTCAATAACTGTGTATTGTGGTCTTAAGGCCATGTAGGGGCATAATTCTTTTCTCTTTGGGAGACATTAGTCTTTTTTCTTAAGGCCTTCAGCTGATCGAGAACTGCCTGCTTTATGGAGGGTAATCATCTTTACTCAGAGTAGACTGATTTAAATGTTAATCACATTTAAATAATGTTTTTGCAGCAACAGATAGTTTGGCCAAACTACCAGCCACCATGACCTAGAGAAGTGGACAAAATCAACCATCAAAGGAAGAGAGGAAGGATTGCTTCCTCTCCCTTCCTCCAGAGGCCCAGCAGGATCTGGACTCTCTGAGGCCACAGTGTAGGGGTGGGTTAGTGCTACCTCACTGGGTATTAGTGGTCAGTGCTGGGCCCTGGTGGCTGTAGCTACGAACTGAGACCAGAGACTGTAGCAGCACAACTGGAAACCATATGGGTCCCACCGGGAAAGGGGAGAGGGGAGCTGACACCAGAGTGGGGGTGAGTGGGGGAAGTGCCCGAGAATTGAGTTCAGGAAAGAAACTTGGTAGGACCCTCTGAGATGCTGATCTGGGCTTTGATGTTCCCTCAGGGGGCCTAGCTCCAGGGGACCCAGGTCTTGTGGAAGGCTGGAGGATTTTTGTAAGACTTCTTAAAGGTGCTAAAATTAAGAGCTATGGGAAGTATCCACGGGCAATGCATTAATACCACTCTAGCACCTTAGCCTCTTCACTCAGCTGCTGTTGACTGAAACAGAATTCTGAGCCGCAACAATGGGATCAACTGATTTTGTTGTTAAGTAGCTTCTAAGAGCATTTTGAAGTCTCAAAAATGCCACTGAGGAAAAGCTCTTCTAATCCTCTTCTCCCCTTTCCAGCTGCCCCTCTCTGTTGGCTGCAGAAATAGATTAACATTTGTTAGACCTCCATTGTAAGCAGTCAAGCAAGCAATCGGCATTTTATCTTTGGTATTTGATTGAAGGTAGAAGGTATTTTTCATTTATATTTTTGCCTGAGGGAAAGGGGAAGCAGATAAAAAAGAAGAAAAGGCATTGCTATGATGTACTTCTCCTGGATATAAAAGTTGTAATCTAATGTCGCACTCTGGCTCTTTTCAATTCGATGAATATTCCTCCATTATCTGACAAAACACGCAGTGCTGGTGTGTGTTTACCTGACAGGGAGGGGAATATTGCAGTGGCAATAGAGTCGTGTCACACGTCCTCTAAAAGGTTCCTACAGTTTTCCATACGCTTTATTTTTACCTTCAGTGGAATAATTTGGCTTTATGAATTTGCTATTTTGGCATCCACCTTGGAAAAAACTTGTGTTACAAGTAAACAATTAAGCGAGATCGCAATTAATTTATTCCAGGTTAAAGATGTTTTAGATGTAAATAGTATTCCCGTTATTCCAAGACTAAAGACAATAATGAATGGATTATGTGCAAGGATTATATTAAAATAAATAGAAGCATGTGAACAAGTAACACTTCTCTCCAGAAAACTCATGAATATTAAATACGAATGAATACTGGATATACTGCAATGTAGTAATAATACCTTATATTTGTATAGAGCCTTAGATTTTATAAGTACACTCCTAGGCTGGGCATAGTGGCTCACACCTGTGATTCTAGCACTCCGGGAGGCCAAGGAGGGTGAATTCTTAGAGCTCAGGAGTTTGAGACCAGTTTGAGCAAGAGTGAGAGCCATCTCTCCTAGAAAAATACAAAAAATTAGCTGGGCATTGTGATAGATGCCTATAATCCCAGGAGGTTGAGGCAGGAGAGCTCATGAACCCAGGAGTTTGAGGTTGCTGTGAGTTAGGGTGACACCATAGCACTCTAGCTTGGGCAACAGAATAAGACTTTGTCTCCAAAAAAAAAAAAGTACACTCCCACACATTGCTTATTTAGGGTATTTTTTTTTTTCCAGTTGAACTATCTTCGCAACCCCTGAGTTTTCATAGATGGAGAAAATTTCCTTAAATAACCTGAAGATTACATTTCAGATCAAGGAAATGAGATAGAAAATGAAAATTAAAGAATTGACTACCAAATTTTTTTTCATTAAAGTACTTTTCTTCTTCAGAAAATTTAATGGAGGAAATTAGGAAAAAAGTTTCCTTGAATAGTTTCTGTTTATTTCCACTTTTTTTTTTTTTTTTAATAGTAACCAGTGAGCATGGGAGGAGTTTAGAGAACACTAATCAGGGTTGCCTGAGGCACGGCCATCTTGAGGAGGCTACAGCATTTGAGGGAAGTAAAGCAGCGAGATGCCTAAGAGTATCTGGTTT